>NC_046660.1:84731396-84738200 GCF_010883055.1 Belonocnema kinseyi
TTCCGGTCAGGTGCTTTTCCAATTAAGCTATTAGAGGGATCAGAATAAGAACTCTTAATTCAAGAACAGAACGCTAATTTTTAGCTAGGTGTTAATGGTACAAGTAATTATTTCATAATTTTTAAATTTATCTGCTATATCATCAGAGATTGTACCTTACCGACTGTAGATCAACCCTCCAAACCATGAAGGCAGAAAATCTACACAATATCGATCAAGTTAAGAATCTTCAATAACAGAAAAATGCTTAACGTCTTAATAAGACTAGATGGAAAATAATATTTTTAAATTAAAATTAAAATTATTTCTTGAAATAGTAATAGTTATAATAGATAATAGATAGTAGATAATAGATAATAGTTCGATTCCCAATGGAGTGAAGATGGAGTAGGATTTTTTTTTTAAGAAATAATTTTAATTTTAATTTAAAAATATTATTTTCCATCTAGTCTTATTAAGACGTGAAGCATTTTTCTGTTATTGAAGATTCTTAACTTGATCGATATTGTGTACATTTTCTGTCTTCATGGTTTGGAGGGTTGATCTACCGTCGGTAATGTACAATCTCTGATGATATAGCAGATAAATTTAAAAATTATGAAATAATTACTTGTACCATTAACACCTAGCTAAAAATTAGCGTTATGTTCTTGAATTAAGAGTTCTTATTCTGATCCATCTAATAGCTTAATTGGAAAAGCACCTAAATCAGAAGTTTTGTGGTTCGATTCCCAATGGAGTGAAGATGGAGTAGGATCTTTTTTTCAAGAAACAATTTTAATTTTAATTTAATAACTTGTGTTGTTAGTCAAAAACTTTAATTTTTTATTTTTAATGTTGTTTTTAACGACTAAAAACAAAAAAATGTTCATCCTATCAAAAAGTGATTCATGAGAAATTTGTACATCTTTTCAGTACGCGCAATTTCAGTTGATTAGTTTTTTTGTATCTTGCATAGTTTGACCGCAAAATAGGAATTATGATTTTTTATAATTTTTGGTACAATCAAAATTCGAATTTTCAACTTTTCGACAAAATTCAAAAATTTTTCATGGTTTTCAGGCTTTCAAAAATCAACGTTTTTCTTCTCTTGACTTTTTTCATTTCATGCGTTGTTTGGCTGAAAATGTCCATTTTGGTTTTTTTGGGAGATTTTGAAATTACTATAAATCTGATAATTTTCTTTTTATCAAAAAAATTCATGGGGATAAATTGTTCGAGTTTCCGAGTACTATAAATAGCCGTACATAGAATTTTTGAATCTTGAATAAAATATTGTCAAATATTTTGATGGAAACTCCTCTTTGAAAAAACACAAGAATCCAATGACCAAATTTGGACCACAACGAATAAACAAAATCAAAAAAATTCTATTGTAATCTAAACAAATGTTTTGAAAAAAAAAAAAATTTTCGGACAAAAATAAAAAAGAGAAAAGAAAAATGAGAAGGCAGCCAACCTCACCCCCTTCCTTCTTCTTTTCTTTCTTTCTTCTTTCTTATTTTTATTATCATCAAATTACAATAAAATAACATTCAAAATAAAAATAAAATTGCATTAATAACGTTTCGGTACTCGTACAGTACCCTTATCAAGGCAAGAAAAATTTAATAAAATTTAATTTTCGGTTTTTCGACGATACCTTATTATGTGTTGCTTTAGCAAAGTCGAAGATGGTCATTGATTCCTTTAACAGTTTTTATCAAAAACTTCAATTTACTCATGAAATAGAACAGGATAATAGACTCCGTTTTTTGGACGCAGATGTAATTAAGGATTGGGATGTTAATATTATTACAAATTAGAATAGAAAAAGTACATGTTGAGGTAGAATGTTAAATTTCCTTTCTGCTCATCCCTTTCAAAATAAAATTGCAGTAATCAAAAACTTAATTGCCAGAGCTCTAGGTTTGTCTTATTTTTCATTTCACGTAAGAAATTTGAATATTGTTAGGACTATCCTTTTTCTGAATCATTATCCACAAAAGTTAATTAAGAAACATGTTGCAATTAGAGTTAAACTAATCAAAAACAAACAGAGTAATAATTTGCTTCAGATAATCAGAAAGAGTTAAAGGAATATAGTTCTTTAAACACCTTCCTTCTTCCATTTTTTGGTCAAATTTCTAAAAATATTGAACTTATGTTCAAAAAATTTTTAACTCATACTATTTTCTGTATACAATTCAAAATGGATTCAGTGATAAATTAGTACAAAGATCCTTTGGATAGTTTTGAGAAGGGTGGTGTTGTCTATGAGATCACTTGCAGGATCTGTAAGATGAATTACGTGGGACAGACTGGAAGACTTCGTAATACTAGGATAGAAGAGCACAAAAGTGATGTTTGTTTGGGACGATGTTATAATAGTGTTCTTGTCAGACATACAAAGGAATTTGTTGATTTTGACCATTAGTTTGACTGGGATAATGTTCAAATTTTGCATAGTGAAAGTAATGAGAGAAAGAGAGAATGCATAAAAATGTTTTAAATAAAAAAAAAATTTTCCAAAAAAATTTTTTTAGATTTTTTGGATTCTTGTTGCTTTTTTTTGACAGGAGTTTGCATCAATTTGATTATTTGACGTTAAATAGGATTTTTAATTTGGATGTTAATCTAATTTAAATTTCTTAAATTTCGATTTTTTTCCTTAATATTTTGAAAATGCGCTCTTTTTTTAATGTTCATCCAATAATAGCTGGTTAACAAACTTTTCCTTTATTTTTAGGCCTTGAAAAAGTGTACCAAAGCAGAACCCAATGTGATCAATCTTTCGAAGTTTATCAAGTTTACATGATACATACTACAGACTACAGACGAACAGAAATCTTCGTAAAATTCGTTTTTTCTGACTCAGGGGGTCTCAAAACATTGAGATTTAATGAAAAACCGACAAAATAAAATTTTACATAGTTAATAATAATAATTGAATAATTAAAACACAATACAAGGGAGTTGGGGGAGTAAGTAAAAAAATTGAATGTGTGAAAATTATTCCTGGAAAACTTCATGAAAAGTGACTGCACTTTATTTTATATAAAAAGTTCATCTTGAACGATTTGAAAAAAAATCAGAAATTTCATTTTCGGGAGATACTCGATCTTTTGGGCTAAATTCACTCACAATACTTTTGCTACGTGCATCGAATTTCGGGACGCTTAATGACCCTTTCTAAAATATAGATTTTTCATTATATTCCTTATTCAACAGACAGTGCTGTTGGAGTAAAATAGATTGTTGTGGTAATTTCTCCAGGTTTCGTGACACTATGAAATAGAGGAGATAAATCGACGCGTCTAATTTACAAGGTTCCATATCCGTTGCAAAATCTGAACGCTTGAAAATTGCCATGTAATTTGAATGCGTTAAAATATAGTATAAAGTTGATTAGAAATAATTTGTATGTCCACATATTTCAGACACAAAACTGTAATGTACAATGAGATTAATAGATATTATGAATTAATATCTGAATATTTAACTGTCAATTGACGATAACTATGTTCAGGTATAATAACAAGCTATTAAAATTTAATCTCTATCCATTCATCTATTCATCCATCCATCCATCCATCCATAGTTAAATATTTCTGCGAAGTATTATGGGTGTATTTATGTTCGTTTTATGAGTACTTTGTTTCGCAATAAGTATCAAATAAATTTACTTTCTCGCAGGGGAAGTTTTTCTCTAGAAAATGAAAAAATGGGCAATTTCAATCCTTTTCAAGCTTACGCTCATGTCTTACTGAAAATCTTATTTAAATAAAATCAGTGACCATTAAAAACTGTCCGTGTGTTTTGTTATAGCGAATAACTTCTTAATAACAATGTTACAATGAAAACTTTTTTAATTTTATAAGGGACTTGTAATTGATCATGAAAGGTCATCGAAGGTTTGTCAATAGATCAATCGATGCGTCTCGAAGACGCGACAATAACATCAAATACACTATAATTATATTCTAAATATTAAAAGAACATTCCGTGTTATGAACAAGGTGAATAATTTGGTTAAAAAATTACAAAACGAATTCAACGAATTTGCGGAATCCAAAGAATTCACGTAACTCCAGGAACTTATAATATTTAAGAAATTTTCAGAATGAATGGACTTCACAGAGTTTATAGAATTCGAGGATTCATGGAATTCATGGTATTCAAGGAATACTCGGATTTCATGGAATTCATCGAATTCGTGAAATTCATGCAATTCACGGAATGGAGCCAATTCGTAAAATTTAAGAAAATCGTGAAATTCATGAAATTTACGAAATTCAAAAGAATTCATCAAATTTCATGAGTTAGTGAAATTCAATAAAATCAATGAATTCATGGAATCTATGGAATTAATGGAATCACACGAACTCTTTTAATTCCATAAATTCCGTGACTTCCTTAAATTCAAATAATTTTTGTAATTCCTTGAACTCCTTCAATACCATGAATTGCGAGAATTTCGCGAATTCCATAAATTCAATGAATCTCATGAATTCTGTGAATTCTTAAATTACATGAATTAAATGAAATCCAAAACTTCGTGAGTTCCTTCATTTCCAGAAATTCTGTGAATTCCTTTAATTCCTTGAATTACGCGAATCGTATGAATTCTGTGAACTCCGGGCGTTACACGAATTTTGTTAAATCCGTCAATTCCATTAATTAAGCGTATACCGTGAATTCCGTAAATTCCTTGAATTCCTCATTCCATGAATTCTGTAAATTTTGCGAGTCCCAAGAATTTTATGAATCCCATGAATTCCTTGAAATTCAGCGAAATCCATAAATTAGCCGTATTCCGTGAAATCCGTAAATTCAATGAATTTCGTGCATTTCGGTAATTCTATAGATTACATGAATTTCGTGAATTCTATCAATTCAGTAGATTCTGTAAATTCCTTCAATTGCATGAATTGTGCAAATTCATCGAATCCCATGATTTTTTCAATTCTATTACATAATTCCGTGAATTTCATGAATGCCATAATTTTCCGAAAATTCCTTTAATTTCATGAATGACGTGAATGACGTGATTTTCGTGAATTCCTTTAACTTCTTGAATTCCGTAGATTCCATAAATTTCGTGAGAACAGAGAAGAATCGTTAGAAATAATTAATAGTTCAACTTTTATTTAAAGTTTAGAATACTTGGCAGACTAAGGCCATTTTTAAGAACCACACAGATCACTCACTCACTCACTCACTTGATATATATAGACGTAACTTCACGTAACTTCAAATATTCCTTTAAATAATAAGAAAAATAAAAATAACTTTGAAATAGGCGATGTCGATAAATTGAATAATTTTCAATCACAGAAAATCTCATAAAGACGAAACATCACAACTTTAAACATACCGCCCGCCTCGTGAGTGGTAACTGCACGATGAAAAGAAAAAACAATATGTGTTTAATCGAGTATTTGTCAACAACGCAAATGCCGCCCGCCGTAAAGAAACAGTATAAATGTAACAAAAATTTAATAGTCTTAGCTGCACGCCATAATCCACTTAGTTTACAGAATAATTTCTTATAAATCTAATTAATAATAGTTGTTCAGATTTCGCTCATTTCTTTCGCTCTGACTGGTAAAAGACAAATCTGAGTAATCGGACCTTGTATTCCGAACTGACATTTTTTACGCGAAAAGAACGTACTAAATCGACCTTTCCCTTGTAGCATTTAACTATGTGACCTAGCAACCATCTAGAAGGCGGTAACGAATCAGGTTTCAAAAGAATGATATCACCGATCACAATATTTAGCTCTTTGTTGAACCATTTGTAGCGTTTTTGTAAAGACTGAAAATAATCAACAGCCCATCTTCTCCAGTAAATATCTGAAATTTTTTATACTAAGTGCCATCGATTTAATCGATTTTCCAAAGTAAATTCCAATGAGGGTTCTGGAATGCTGGTCAAAAGGGCTCCAATCAGAAAATGTCCAGATGTAAGATAGAAAAAGTCTTCAGGATCATTTGAAAGAGGGGCAATAGAACGAGAATTGAGGCAAGCTTCCATACGAGTAAGAAGGGTATAAAACTCTTCGCATGTAAGAGTATGTGCACCTACAATTCTTTTCAGATGGTGTTTAAAACTCTTAACTTCAGCCTCCCATAAACCCCCAAAATGAGGAGCGGAAGGAGGTATGAAATGCCAAAAAGTACCTTGAATTGCGAATTCATTATGCAAATTAGCATCCAGTCTAAGATTCAAAAGACAATTTTTTAATTCCCGGTCAGCACCGTGAAATGTGGTACCATTGTCACTGTACAAGTGTACAGGTCTTCCTCGCCTTGAAGAAAATCGCTGAAAGGCGGCGAGAAAAGCGGCAGATAAATAACACAGGCCGACAAAATTTGACAAAAGTAAAAAGCCAGAAAGCAGACCAAACATTTCCGAAGGATTTTGATGCGCTGAATCCGAATCCGAACTCAAAATTGCTCCTGTACGTCAGGTTTTCAAGATATCCTAACCCAAATGTGCAAAAACGCGTTTTTTTAGCTATTTTTGAGGTTATGTAACTGTACAAGAAAAATGTCTACCAAAAAGCTAATACGGAATTTGAAAGTACTAATCTTCCCCTTTCAAACCTATTTGGATTTATTAGGATATCTTTATTTTCACCAAAATATTGTAATTTAAAATTTTTTATTTTAGCGTTTTAACCCATTAACGCTGAGGTGTTCAGATTTATACAACGCATTCTCTACCAGGTGTATACATATGAAACCGGTATTTTTTCAAGAAAAAAACACATTTATTTCAAGAGAATGATAACAAATATTTTATTCAAAGTATGCGCCC
>NC_046660.1:84738300-84740235 GCF_010883055.1 Belonocnema kinseyi
ACGCCAATTAGCACAAATGGTAAGTTCCGACAGTGCCTACAAGTGTGCCTACTGGCCGCTAAATGGCA
This sequence comes from Belonocnema kinseyi, assembly GCF_010883055.1. Classification (NCBI taxonomy): domain Eukaryota; kingdom Metazoa; phylum Arthropoda; class Insecta; order Hymenoptera; family Cynipidae; genus Belonocnema; species Belonocnema kinseyi. The sequence continues at coordinate 84,738,369 of NC_046660.1, forward strand.
ATACCGGTTTCATATGTATACACCTGGTATTGCTGAAGGAACGATATTTTTTCTTTAATATATTATCTCAGGGGTTTTCGAGGGTGCCCTTTCTATTGCCGGTGTCAGTTTTTTCTTGTAACCCCTAGAAAATCTAATATGGCGACCACAACTTAGGGCTTTAAACAAGAACAAAGGATCCCGCACAAAATACCAACAAAAAAGCGTACAGTCGTTTGGAACCAAACTTCGCACATTGATAAAACAATAAAAAATATGGAACCTGTGTCTTTTTATTTCTACGGAAGCTGTTTCCTAGGGGTAGAGACCACTCCTAACAAGCCACAAGCATGCTAACCCACCTGACTCTGGGAACAATAAGTTTAGTCGCATATTTTTCTTGGAATAATGAAGTGCCATGCCACAAGTGGGTTAACCCACCTACCTGCTAATCCACTTAAACCCAGAAATCACCCCTACCAAAGCATAAGCAGGCTAACCCACCTAATCCTGGGAGCAGCGAATTTAGTCGTTTACATTTCGTGAAATAGTTGAATTCCACACTACAAGTGGGCTAACCTTGAAATGAAATTTTTCAATTTAGCGTATTAACTCATTAACGCCGAGATGGTATGCCATTGTCCCTTGAAAATGATATCGGAGGGGTTTTCGAGGGTTCCTTTCCGATTGGCTCAGTTTTTTGTTATAACTCCTAGAACAGCGAATATGGAAAGCAGGTAGCGCAAAAAAATTTACTATTATGATTAATTTAATATTGTAAATTTACTTAGGATTTTCCAGCTTACTAAGGCAAGAAATATTTTCCAGCCACTTAAGGCTGGACTTGGGATTGTCCAGCTAAGCAAGAAAGTACTTAATATTTTCCAGCCAATTAACGCAAGACTTTAGACTGCCCAGCCAATTATGGCAAGCCTTTGGATTTCCCAGCCAATAAAGGCAAGACTTTTTATCGTTCAGCCAGTCAAGACAAGACTTTAAATCGTCCAGCCAGGCAAGGCTAGATTTACGATTGCCTAGCCAGTTAAAGCAAGACTTGGGATTGTCCAGCTAAGCAAGGAAGTACTTAATATTTTCCAGTCAATTGAGGCAAGACTTTAGATTGCCCAGCCAATCAGGGAAAGACTTACGATTGCCCATTTAGTTAAGGCAAAACTTGGGATTGTCCAGCTACGCAGGGAGGTACTTAATATTTTCCAGCCAATTAAGGCAAGACTTTAGATTGCCTAGCCAATCAAGGAAAGACTTTAGTTTGCCCAGCCAACCAAGGAAAGACTTTGAAGTGCCCAGCCAAGAAAGGCAAGACTTTGCATCGCCCAGCCAGTCAAGGCAAGACTTTGAATCGCCCAGTCATTCAAGGCAAGACTTTGAATCGTCCAGCCAATCAAGGCAAGACTTACGATTGCCCAGCCAGTTAAGGCAACCCTTACGATTGTATGTCCAATGAAGGTGAAACTAATTGCTCGTTCTCTTATGGAAACGTTCGCGCTTCATGTCAAACGATCGTTGTAGGGACTTTCCTTTACGACTAGTAGGGTCATTATCATTTCTTTGCAAAGACCAGCAATAGTCGACCATCATTCTTGCATTGCATCGACCTTGATAATGTTGCTCTTTTTGGTAAAAGTCTTGATGAAAGCGTTCGTCCATTTCTTCACTGAATGCTTCAAAATTTTCTAGGAAATAATCCAAATGAGATTTGAGAAAATGTAATTTCGTACTCATCAAACAACCTAATCTTTTAAAATTCTTAAACATACTAGATGCAATAGTTCTAAACTTTGGATCTCGATTGTTCCCTGAAAATTTTTCTACAACATCTTTGAAACTCAACCATGCATACTTTTCAATAGATGTCATGGTTTTGATA
>NC_046660.1:84740335-84752862 GCF_010883055.1 Belonocnema kinseyi
ACTGTCCCAAAGGCAAAGAAAACAAGGGTATTTAATGTTTCTTGATTGTAAACCTATTATAAGATGTATCATTTTGAAGTTACCACAAATAAGCCAATTATGAAAATTGTATTTTATTTTTATCAGGAGTAATTGGAAAGTATCATAAGATTCTTTCAATGTAGTTGAGTGACCTACTGGAATTGCAGCGTACTTATTTCCATTATGTAATAGTACTGCTTTCAGACTTTCTGTAGACGAATCTATGAAAAGACGTTATCCTCTGGCGTATATAAGTTTATTTTATATAAATTAATGAGTCCTTCGATATCATTACAATACACAATCCCACTGTCCATTGAAAAGTACTTGAGAAACTTTTCTTTCTATTTCTGTAAACAGTTACTCTAGTGCCAGGTAACAATACTTTCCTCTTTTTGAGTCTTGAAGCGCAAAGCTCAGCTTTATCTTTTGGAAGATCAAGGTCACGTATAAAATCGTCTAATCCCTCTTGGTCAAAAAATTTAGGTCTTTCATCATCTGCTTCTTCCCAAGAAGAATCTTCAGTTGCATTAGGATCGTCAGTATCGATTGATTCGTGAGTTGATCGATCACTTTTGTTTTCAGAGTGATTTCTAATACCAATCTTGGCTGATGTAAAACTTTTTACATCAGGGTAAACGATCTTCTCCAAATACTTTTTAGAAAAACCTCCTGTTTTGCATAAGAAAAAGTAAAAATCAGTGTCATGATCGTTAGGCTCACGCCAAACAGGTGTTTGAATAACAGTCTGCGTCATGGTACTTTCATCTTCCCAATTTGACAAATTTAATCTACAAGCATAACAAATTGAAATTGGTACCCACGGTTTATCCAAATTTTTCATTGAAGTCCCACAGTTGAAGTATGACGTTTTTATCGAATCACTAATTGATCGGCGGTATTTCTCCGTTTCATACTTTTCGCAAACGTGACAAACGTATTAACTTTCTTAGAGCAAGGAGTTCTTGAACTAATTTTTTTCTTATAGTGAACAGTAATGTGGAAATTCTAAAACTCGCTATATACAAAAATCACGATCGACACGAAATGTAACCGCTAGAAAGATTTCAAATACAAAAAGAATTTTATTACATACGCATCCAACCGTTAGCCGGCCACTCAAACGTGATCTCTAACACGGAAAGATTTGCCAGCTAGGGATCGAAGAAAATTAGGGAACGTTAGAATGTACACAGAGTGCGCAGTAGCATTCCGCGCAGTCCGTCTTCTTTTGTTTTATCAATATGCGAAGTTTGGTTCCAAGCGACTGCACGCTTTTTTCCTGGTATTTTGTGCGGGATCCTTTGTTCTTTTTTAAACCCCTGAGATAATACTTTGAAGAAAAAATATAGTACCGTCAGCAATAGAGAATGAATTGTATAAATCTGAACACCTCAGCGTTTAGGGGTTAAAACGCTAATATAAAAAATTTCAAATTACAATATTTTGGTGAAAATAAAGATATCCTCATAAATCCAAATAGGTTTGAAAGGGGAAGATTAGTTCTTTCAACTTCCATATTAGCTTTTGTGGTAGACATTTTTCTTGTTCGGTTACATAACCTCAAAAACAGCTGAAAAACGCGTTTTTTGCACTTTTAGGTTAGGATATCTTGAAAACCTGACGTACAGAAGCAATTTTGAGCTCTGATTCGGATTCAGCGGATCAAAATCCTTCGGAAATGTTAGGCTTGGTCTCTGGCCTTAAAATTTGTCGACCTGTGTAATCCGAAACGAGTTCTAAATGAACAGCTCGCGTACAACAATAGACAAAAATCGCAACGTAATTTTTTTAAAATCTTTCTGCCACGACTGGAATCAAAGCGAACATTAAATGGGCCTGCATATTCCACACCAGAATGTGTGAATGGACGATTTGGGGTTACTCTAAATTCAGGTAAGTCCCCCATAAGTTGTTGGGACAAAGCCGCTCTCTCACGTGTGCACTTCAGGCAAAATTTGATCAGTCGTTTAACCAAACAGCGAGCTCCTAAAATCCAGTAACGCTGTCTGAGCGTATGTAAAGTTAATTGCTGACCACCGTGTAAAGATCGAAGGTGAGCATGCGACAGGTAACGCGACAAAATAATAGGATTATTCATCATCAAAATTGATAAGAGCATGCCGTAGTTTTCCACCTAACTTTAAAAGATTGTTGGAATCCAAAAATGGATTCAAACTTTTTAATAGCGAGTTCTTTGGAACTACCCTATCTCCTCCGTTCAAAGCTTGTATCTCCTTAGAAAAGGAATTTGGCAGGATAAATTTAATCTAAAATATAACAGCTTGTTGGATTTCAATCGCACTAAGAGACATTGTACAATAGGCAGTTACGCGAAGCAATCTTGGCCAAGAGGTGAATTTAAGCATCAAATTAAGTGGACTTTTGATTACACTCAAAACATGATGGCTCTCTAGTGGCTGCTGTTCTAAATTTGATTGCGCGGGGGGTACGTGACGATACTCAGGCCATTTTGAGGATAATTTAAGCATTAAATTTTAAGATCATCTGGTAGTCTATCATCCCAGTCGAGTTTACGCAGGCAAAATTCTTGCATTAAAATTTTTACCACTATTACGACTGGAGCTATCCAACCCATAGGATCATACAACTTAGCTATTAATGAAAGAACAATCCGTTTTGTTGGATTTTCGACTAAAGAAGAAGTCATTTCAAAAGGAATGAATCGGACTTAGGATCACAAAATAAACCTAGAACCTTCGGCTGAGCATCCTCCGCTAACGGAATTTCGATAGCACGTTTGTGTTCTCCCGAGGGACAATCTTCCAATAGTTCGGGTTCATTTGCGGCCCATTTTCGCAAATGGAAACCGCCAGCTTCTAATAACAGTGTTACTTGAGCTCGCGCCTGTTTAGCCTCAATATGACTGTCTGCACCAAACAAAACATCATCGACGTAAATATTATTTTCTAGTATAGTTTGGGCTAAAGGAAATCTATTTCCTTTATCATAAGCTAATTGCTTAACTACTTTGTTCGCCAAATAAACAGCACAGGCAGTACCGTAAGTAACGGTTAAAAGTCTATAAGCGACGAGTCTTTTATCAGGAGAAATCCAGACAATTCTTTGATAGTCGCAATCCCAAGGTTCAACTAGAATTTGTCTAAACATTTTTTTAATGTCAGCCATATAAACAAAGCGATGTGATCTACAATTCATAATGATTGAAACCAAATCATTGAAAATTTTAGGACCGATGTGAAGATGAGAATTCAAGGAAGAATTATTGGAAGTTAAACTGGAAGCGTTGAAAACAACCCGCAACTTAGTAGTGGAACTACTTTCTCTTAAGATAGGGTGATGAGGCAAATACACAGTTTGTGGAAAACTATCCAATTCCTTTCCTTGAAGAAGTTCCATGTGTCTAAGGCTTTCATATTCTGATAAGAAACTGGAGTATTGTAATAATAATTCCGATTTCTCCGATAAACGACGAATTACTTTATTCAAAACGATCTTAGCTCTCTCCAGGGATGCACCTATTTTTATGGGAGGACCGTTTTTGAAAGGTAAGCGTTCCATGTAACGTTCGTCTTTTGTTCGTTGGTAATTCGTGGCGAAATGCTTATCACAAAACATTTCGTCATCTGTCAAAGTATTTTTAAAGGGAACTTCCTCCAACTCCCAGAATCTGGTTAAGTCTTCATACAAGACTTTTGCTGAAATATCCTGATGTGCTGTAACTGTAATGTTAATTTCTATTTTATTTGTGACTGAATCCGGCCCAGATAATTTCCAACCAAAAACGGTACTTTGCGCAGTAAGAGAACCCAATATGCCCTGTTGGAGACCAGGAAGGAAACATGAGCCATATTTATCGGCTCCTAAAATCAAATCAACTTGATGGGAGCTAAAGAGATTTAGATCTGCTAACCCTAACTCTTTTAATTGATCTTCATTCCTCCCGTTAGGTCTTACAGGAGAAGCATATGATGTAAGGTGTAATAATACTAAAGCTTGAATGTGGACTTTAGGACAGTTCTTTTCTGTTGGAATTAAATTAAATTCTGCTAACTTTCCTGAAGAACCAATTTTAACATTTAGATCCTTGGTCCAGCAAAACTATAAATCTCTGACTTCTTCCATTTTCAGCTTGAAAGGAAATAACAGCCGTAGCGAGTAAGGTTGAGCGCGACAAATTTTGATGATTATTCAGAAAATGAAACGAAACTTCATCGTTTGCTTCTTTAAGCGCTACATGGTTTACCCCCACCTTCACGGTGGAATTGCCGCGATCATTTCATTGTGACGCGAGAGAACTTGAAATTGCCAATCGAGAAGTAATCGTTCCAGAGTTAGTTGGTTGTAAGGTGGGATTTGAATTATAATCATCGGAATGCAACAGGGAATTAAGTCTTCTACCGCACTTGTAAGATTTGAATTTACTAACACAATTATGAGGTCGATGTCCGGGCGTGAGACAATTATAACAACAATGATTATTTGTAGTAACTTCCCTACGCCTGTCCACACACAGAGCTTTGAATTGGTTGCATTTAAATAAAGAGCATTGGTTGCATTTAAATAAATCCTTACAAAGGAGACACTTTCAGTTAGAAGTTGCATTGTGGCTCCTAACTCCCGATTGTTTTGAAGTCCTACTCTTTTCTTGAGAACTCGCAACAGGTTTTGAAGCTTTAATAGTCTCCAAATTACGTATGCGAGTCTCCAAAAATGAGTCAAGTTGTTGATAAGTAGGATAATCAGTGCTAGAAGCAATATGCATCTCCCATTCCTTGAGAGTACTTATATCAAACTTTTTAACCATTTTAAAAACAAGTAAATCACTCCAATGTTCTGTTAAGCGTTTAAGATTTTTGAGAGCCACCAATGACATATTTGTTTTATCACGTAAATTTTTTAAGTCTTCCAGAATATTATTCGATGCATTAGGAAGATTGATAAAGGCTTGTAAATGAGTTGAGATTAAAGCTCTTTTGTTGTCAAATCTGGTCTTTAGCGACTCCCAATTGGAGATAAAGTTAGCATCAGTTATCGAAACATGTCTTAAAAAACCTTCAGCTTCGCCCTTTAAGGACAATTTCAAATAGTGTAATCTTGTTACATTTGACCAGAAATCGTTTTGAATTATCAAAGCATTAAATAAATCGCGGAGATTTTTCCAATCCTTGTAGTCTCCTGAAAACTCCGGTAAAGTGATTTGAGGAAGTTTAACAGGTAAGGAATCATGACGAATAATTTGAGGCTGATTTAAACTTTCATTAGCCTAAGTTTTAGGAGTAAGCAAGACCAATTGATTGTATAAAAAATCTCGCGCATTGAGATAAGCATCTTCAATAGCGAGATACTTAGACTTTGTGAAATATTCAAATTTCTCACGCTCAACCGACGTAGTTACAGCTTTAATCTCCAGATTCAGGGTTTCACTACTTTTCCAGCGTTGGTCAAGATGTTCTATCCGGGATTTGACAGTAACCACTGTTAGATTGGCTTTTCCAATTTTCTTAAAATTGGTTTTAGTTCGTAGAATCGCCTGAGAAATCTCTGATAACTCAGAGAATAATAGATCCATTTTAGCAAAAGGAGCAAATCAAATTGACAATTGCTGATAATTCAGATAAAATTAAAAAGTCTTAATTTGCAAACTAAAGAACTTATTTACTTTAGTTTTAAAGTACTCTGACAATGCATGCAAATTTGAGTGTGCGAGAGCATAATTATGAATGAAATGTCAATAAATCATCACTGAAATACTACGGTCTGAATTATTATTTTGTTCGCCAGAACGAGCCCCTCTCATTAAGGGTAAATTAAAGTTGCCATCTTACCACTGGAGAAGGTTAGAAATCGATGAAGTCTAAAATTAAGTGTGTTGACAATCATCTAAATATCAGCTGGCAAACCTGTTATTTCTTCCTTCAGGTGAAGAATAATGAAAGACCGATCCAGTGAAGAATGACAGCATGGAAGAGTACAGTACAGACTGTTTGGAGAAGGACGACTGCCTTACAGTACGTGCGAAGATAGCTTCATATTTTCCACCTAGTTCCTGGGCTTTCACTAAATGAAATTTCCCACTTTGGTCTTTTCAGTATTAATTTTACACTTTTGAATGTTTTTTCACAATCTTCTATCGGGTTCGAAGGACCATTTTGTTTAATGTTTATGTTTATGACTAATTAATTTTATCAGATCAGGAATAGACCGAGAAGAATAGTCAGAAACCACACAGATCACTCACTCACTTGATATATATAGACATTTTTGTAAAATGTAATAATTAATGTCTTTATTCAGATAATCAGTTTACTGATCCGAAAAGGTCGGACTACGATCTGTCGCGATTCACTGCTGCTCGCACACTGTTTTTCTCAAGCGACAAGGTTATCGTCACACACACAAACTAAGAAATCACGTAACTTCAAATATTCCTTTAAATAATTCGAAAAATAAAAATAACTTGGAATAGGCGATGTCGATAAATTGAATAATTTTCAATTGCAGAAAATATCATAAAGACGAAACATCAAAACTTTAAACACCTCATGTCCATGAATTCCACGAATTTCATGAATTCCATGAATACGGTGAAATTCCGTGAATTCTTTGATTTCTATTAATTCCATGATTCCCTTGTTTGAAATTCTTATAAATTTATAAATTCTTATAAACTATCTAATACATGTATTGGAACGCTGGACGGTGACTTCACACTTACATTACATATATTGCAATTTCGTCATTCCAATACCATGTTTGCAATTTTACCTTACGGTTATAGTGTAGAGGTCTGGTAGAAGTGTTGTACAATTCCAAATATGTTTAACAGTGTAAGATATAGTATCGTTGTACTTGGCATATAAAAAAATTCTGAAATATAGGAACATATTTATCTACAAATTTCTAAGCGCAACAAAAATTTACGCATGTCGAAAATGTATATTTGAAAATTTAGGTCATTGCAAACCTCCGTCTATAAAGAATAAATATATAATTATTCTTACATGGTTCTTATATTTGAAGAGATTCAAAATCTAATGATCAAAACAATTCCTAAATTAAAAGAGATCAACTTTTAATACAACAATGTCGCTAAATATATAAATCGTACTATTATTTATGACATAAGCTTTTATATTCTTTAATCGTAAGAGATTGAACAAAAATCTATTTAAATCAGTTCAGCAAAGAAATGTTCGTCAAATGGAATTCTCTCATGATCATGCTATGTTATTGAATTTCAGGATAGTTTACCAACAGGGGTAAATTTCATGTGGCTCACGTTTGGAAACTTCAAGCTCTGCGAAGCATGAAGAGAGGCAGTCTGCTTTTTGAAGAAAGTTAGGCAGTCCTTTCGCTTCGATTCGCACCTGTTGCAGATGTATTTCTTATAAGCCGATAATATACACTTTCGATTGAATTATTTTCTATTTCATTTCGCTGTTTTGTTTTTATTTTAAAGAAATACTAAAAAAGGAATATGCAATAAAGGAAAATATTAGTTAGAGAAAGAAGATACAGAGAGAAAAAAGTATTATTTTAAGATCCAAGTAACCTATTAAAATTAAAATTTAACATTGTTCTTAAAATTTTTTATTTTGTTTTTTATATTATAAAGGCCAGTTTTTATCAAATGCTACCGCAAAACATGTCCCTGTCGTCCGCAACTCGTACAAACGAAAATATAAAATTCAAATAATTACTCAAATCAGTTTGTTTGTTCAATTATCTCCCCCCTCCCCTCTAAATCATTTTTTCCTCAGATATTATTTTAATTATTACCTTTATTTGAAGCTAGGTAACCCCAAAAATCGATTCATCCCAATATCCTTATCGGAAGACTATGTTTTGTCCACCCACGCACTCTGAAACGTACATAAAAATTCGGAACAAATTTTAACTTCCCTCTAAATGTTTAGTTATCGAATTTTGTTTGCTAATTATTAGTACTGAATTTCTTACAATACTACATAACGTCTCATCTCAATATCCTTATCGGGAGAATGCGTTTTCTCCACTTATGCACCTTAAAGGCTATGCGGAAAAGACGGGAAAAAGTCCGGTTTTCAAATTTACTTTCACATGTAATAATTGTTGAACGAAAAAATGAAAAGTTTCATTCAAATATTTTAATCGAAAGACTGCGTTTGATCAACCGACGCATTTTTTCGTACTTTTCAGAGTGATAATTTTTAATTTGTTCCGTATTTGCGTGTATATTTCAGAGTGCGTGGGTGGGTAAGACGCAGTCTTTTGATGAAGATTCACAATATTACAATATTTGCATAACAAAAAACTGATTTGACTAATTTAAAAAAATTTTATGTTTTCGCTTATAAAGATTAAGAACACCAATGCCGTACACATGAGGACAAAATTTTAGATCTACGAAACTGGCCACAAATAATGCATGGTTAGATTAAAGTGAAAATCATTGGAAGAGTTATACCACCTTGATAAAAAAAGTTTTAGGACTCGTCACCGTATGGCGTTTTCGTTCGGACGAATTCAATTGTTCTTTTTTTGTGTTGGTAGAAGTGTCATTGACGTTCTGTCAGGTTTTCAGCTTGATAGCTTGACATTTGTTGAAGTGACGCCGTATTGTGTACATTTATTTTTGTGTGTGGTTTAGATTTTTCAATAAAAAAAATGTCATCGACTTTGCACAATTCCATCGTTATCCGTGAGCATTTGGCTAAAAACGAAACGAATACCATTTAACGACCACCGAAATCACTTGATTTGGCTCCCTGCGACTTTTTCCTATTCTATCGACTCAAGAAACCGCTCCGCGGAATGCGTTACAGCACCCGAGATGAGGTCATGGATAAATCGAAGATGGCTCTGATGGCTAGAGAAAAAATAGCGTATTTACACTAGAAGTCAGAAAGGCAATTGCTCTCTTGATGTATTTTAAAAATTTGAAGGAATTTCAACAAATCTAGAGGCTCGATAATATTTTTAGGGTTATTAAAATACTTGAAGAGTTTATAAAGATTTTATAAAATTTCAAAGAACTTCACTGGATTTCAAACATTTCAGAAGATTTCAAGGGTTTTGAAAAGATTCACAAGATTTCTACGGATATTAGTAATTTTTTCGTGGCGTCACATTTTTTCAAGGATTTTTAATGTCATGATATTTCAAGGTATTGCCTATATTAACAGTTTTAAAGTATTTCGAAATATTTAAAAAATTTGAATATGGTTAAAGAGATTTATTGAGATTTCGAAAAATTTCAACGATTCAAATATTTTTCATAAATCTTTAATGATTCTCAAAAGATTTTATGAAATTTCAAGAAATATTAAGTAATTTAGACAAATTTCAATTAATCTTAAGGAGGAGCCTGGTTTAGGAAGCTTAAAATCAGATGATTTTTATATAATTTGTGTAAATTCTAACGACTTCAATTTTTATTTAAAATAAAAAATCCTGTCCTCTTTTATTCTTAATTAACTATGCACTCGATGAACTGCAAACATTCATGAAAAATATATTAAATATTGTTTAGTATGAATAATAGGAAAATTTATTACGAAAGTTGAAATCTTATTTTTAAAGTTTCTCCATGTTCGTAATTTTGAACTTTTGTTTTGTTTCGTGGGTTCATCGATAACAGAATTTCTTTAAAAGTGAGTTAACTCTGTTGTTGTTTTTGTTACAGATAAAAATGAAGGGGCGATAATAACAGATTTAAAAATATTTCAAGGCATTCAAAAAATATTGAAGGATTTTTATAAAATTTTAAGGCATTTCAAAATCTTTTAGGGGATCTCGAAGTACTTTACAGAATTTTAACGATTTTTATGTGATTTTAACAGATTTCAGGGTGTCGTAAAAGATTTAAAGAATCTGATGAGATTTCTACAAATTTGGAGGAAATTTTAAAATTGAAAGGTTTTCCGCGTATTTAATAGATTTCAAGTAATTTCAAAGAATTTGAAGGAATTTCATGATTCGTCAATGATTTCCAGGGATTTTAAAATATATAATTATATTTAAAAGAATTTCATAATGCTGAAAGCGATTTAGAAATGTGAATTGGAATTTCCACAGTTTTATGTATGATAAGCGACTACAGAAAACCACAGGAAGTTTTGCAGAGTATTTTAATAAATTTAAGGCTTTTAAAATCAGATAATTTTCAGTATCTTTGAGACGCTTGAATTTCTATTTTTTCAAAATGGAAAGTTGAAAAAAAAATTTAATGACAGTGGAATAAATTGACTAAATTGATATCTTATGATTGCCTGCGATTTTCTGTAACGTTAGATACGGTGTGTCTTTACCAAGTCTGAATGAAAGTTAAATGCTAAGGGATTTTTTTGTTTATTATAGTTGGCTGGTATCCTACGATCGTTCCAAGATGAAAGTTAAAATAACTTGTCAAATTGTAAATGGGAAATGTTGCTTAGAATTTTTTTAGTGGAATTTTGTTTTGATTATAATACTCTTCCACCCCACAAATATTTTTAAATAAACAACAAATTAATCGAATGAGCTCTTTCTGAAAAATGTCATTTTTGTTTTTAATTAATTTAAAATGTACACAGCGCCCTAAATCAATTAAATAATAAAACGTTTGATAAATATTTTCCAGCTCTTAAAGCATTTTAATATAGACTCTACACTCTTTCCCGTATTCCCCTCTTTTCCCCTTTTTTCCCCTTTTTAATAGAATGCTTATTTTCTCTAATGCTTTCAAGAATCAACCCCCTTTTCTTATTTAGGTTACAATTCTACTATTTGGATAAAGATTTAATTATTTTGTTAAAAATTGATTTTTTAGTAAAAAATTAATTATTTAACTGAAAATTTAAGTAATACATTTTTGGCTAAAAATGTAAAGTTTTTAGTAACAAATTCAATCATGAAATTTTTCATTGAAAATTCATATTTTTTCATTGAAAATTGAAGTTGAATCACATTGTTGAAAATTTAGTTTATTAATGTAGGTTTGAATTGAATGGTTAAAATTCGTCTTTTTGAGTTTAAAATTAACTTCTTGGTTCAAAATTGATTGTTATTAGTTGAAAATTCAACTATAAAGTTGTTCATTGAAAAATCGTGTTATTTTTTAAAGATACCTTTAACATTTTAGTTGGAAATTCGATATCTTCGTTGAAAATATAATTATTTTGTTGCATATTTAAAAATTTTGTTATTAATGTAATTATTTTGTTAAAGATTCAACTATTTGGCTAAATATTGAACAATTTTGTTGAAAATTTTTCCTTTTCGCTTAAAACATCAACTGTTTGCTTGATAATAAGTTTATCTTTTTTTAGTTGAATTATTTAGTAGAAAATTGAAGAGAGAAATACTCATAAGAATAAATCAGACTTCAGAAAAAGCTATAAAAAATGATCCGACTTTGAAAACATTCGAATTGGCAATAGCAATTGAGAAAAACATGCGTGATGTAACCAAAGCAATGCATTATTTATATTTTTTCATTAAGTTTATACGAAATACGAACTTTAGTGACGGCGAGAATTATTCCGCAAAACTAATCGCTTCAGAGTTATTAATTATTTAAAAAGATTGAATTTTATACAGTTCAAAAGTTTAAAACATGAAAGCATGAATAAAATAATCATATTGACACAAAAAATACAGGTCGATTATTTTGCTCTAAAGCATGCGAGGAAAAATTTCGCTACAATCGATTTTTTACTTGTAAATCTGATATGAAAAGAACCATATGGATATCCGAAAAATAACATATAATAACTGTTTGTAATACAAGTGAGAAAAAGAGGTGATTGTCGATTAGCAATCACCTGTGCGTACGTGTATTACACGCTATTTTTCGCAACAACTACCCGAGAAAACTATTTATCACACAGTAAAAAGAAAACCTTAAAATATAATTTGACTTACTTCCAGGATTGCCTTAAATTCATTAGGTAACGTAATTTATGATATTGAGGTAAATATAAAGTCAGCCTGTCTTGGCGGATAGTAATTTAAGGTCAAAAATGAACATAAAAGCCGCATGACTGATAAAAATTTTCATATTAAATGTGTAATAGCAGAAAGTCTGTAGCAACGGAGATGAATTTCATCAGATGCGGGCGGAACTCGCATTTACTTCTTTAAATTCAGTCCACTCAATACGAAAATTTATCTCGATCGCCGTACTCTCTGCCATGACTGCCTGAATCTCCGCATTATAGATCTTACTTTGCAAAGAAAAGAAGGCGCACTTTGGCGCACTTCATTCAGCAAAGTGTGCGGACGTTCAGTTTTTAGGCTAATGCTGACTTACGGTCGTCGCGTTCTTCTTTTGATCACACCTTAAATTCCGTCGCTATATTAGCGGACTTCAAGGTTTTCTTTTTACTCTTCACTATTTTACATTTTTCACCAAATTCCCGATTCCGAATGGTGAGTTTCAGCTAAAATTCCGTACAATTATTTCATACGAATTTTTGTGAATATTTTTATTTTGTCTGTGCGCAAAGTTACTCACCTCTAAACGGCGCATGCGCATTCATTGCATCGATTCACAAAATATA
>NC_046660.1:84752962-84758767 GCF_010883055.1 Belonocnema kinseyi
TTCAAAATATCTATATCCTTGTACCATCTAAAATCCCATTCATCCCTTTCCCGATTTTAGCCTCCTGTGTATAATCTGGCAAAACATGCTGAGAGAGGATACACAACTTACATTAAATCTCAAAATTTTCCGTACATTAAAATGATATATCATACGTTTACTTTCGTTTTCTGGCTGAAAATGTGGAAAACCCAATGCTTGGAGAACTGATGCTGACCTGTTGCAACGGACCGGAAGTCCGCCCACGCGGGGATTTCGAAGTTCGCACGTGACCTCTTGGACCACGTCCGTTCCGATTCTTGCCTAATCTGAAGAGGCATCTCGCTTTCTTCCTCTTCTTTCATCTTGGGCTCTTCTTCTCTCTTCCGGTGCACCCTTATTCCACTTCCGGGATTGGCTATATCGGCCGTGCGTTAACGAGGGTCGGCTGCGCGCGTATGTTGCGCGCGGTCCATCTCTTGGCCATGTCGTGATCAGTGTCGCGTCAGCACCCGGCCCTGCAACACCACGTACCTTTCAGGTACCATCCAGACCTACCTGTTCTCTCTTTCTCTACCACTGTCCAACAACCGGTCCATTAACCAAATCGCGTTGTCCATCGACCAATCCGGCTCGATCGTCCGACATCCGACACTCTCGAGCTCAAACAGCAACTATCGATCCACAAATCAACGTGCCAACGTCAATCATCCGAGATTAGGATACCTGCTTCTACCGGCAAGTCCATGCTCACGATTTTTGATATGCCAATTATCATACCGTATGTGTTTCTTTTGAGGATATGTTCCAAAACTTTCGCCGGCAGTGCTTCATCATTTCTTGATCAAATTGAATGCCAGGGTAAAAAAAAGTCCTGTTGGGATCCCAACGAGATCCCGGTAATGTCCCATTTTATTTATTTTTTTGTTATTTTTGCAAGTGCTGGTGGGACTTCTGTGTAAACAAACTACTATTAAAATAGGACTATAGCATCAAAAAAACTTAAAATATCTCCCGATTAATCATAACGTTTTAAGACGAAAGTACAAAATAAAAAAATAAAATGAACTTCTTGTAATACTTTGGGCTCGAAATTCATTTTGTGGTTGTAAGATTTTCAAAGCATAGAAATTATGAGGGACTTTTCAGTTCAATTGTCTTAAAAATGACCTGATCAAAACAAACAGAAGTATATAGGACTTTTCCATTACATATTTCCTAAAAAAGTCCTGCTTCAAAATTGAGTTTGGTGGTACTTTTATCCTTATAAAAATTCTTCTTTAAGCAAAAATTGAGTGGCCCTTTTCCTACACACTTTTCCTAAAAACGTCGTTCTCAAAATGGTATTTTTCTTTCTTTTCATTTCAGTTATATTTCAGCAATACTTTCTTGGACATAGATCCCATCAACACTTATAGAAAAATTATAAGAAAAAATGAAATGGAACTTTTTAAATACTTTTACTTTCAATCATTATTTAGAAAAATGTCGTAGTACTTTTATCAGCACTTACCACAACATTTCGAAAGAAATAAAATGGAACTATTGTAGTACTTTTGTCACATTTCGGACTTTTAAACAATGTTAAGAAACTTTGATACTTAATTACTGATTTGTTCCATACCTAATACTTCAGCGGGACCTTACCCGAGAGCCCATTGGGATCTTAATAGGATTTTTTTACGCGTGTATTTTTCTAATTGGGGAATTTCCACAGACCCCAGTTATTCACTTGCTCTTTGATTGAATAAGGTTAATCCTTCTTTTAAAGTGGGTTCCCTTAATATTGAGATGCAAAACAACTTAATGAAGGCATCTTTTAAATTGTTTGAAATGATTCCGAACCCAAATTATATACCTTTAAATCGGATTTACAATCAATTATGGATTCCTATTTTAATCAGATGTATTAGAATTACACACTTGTAGATCAATATAATCGTCTAATGGTTTTCTGTGTTATCATTTTCTTTAAATAGAGTAGATTATGCATCTCGATTATAAAACAATTATATAAAAATAAAGAATTGCGGTCTTCGTTTTCATAGAATTTCAGTGTCTTGTGGACCTTACCAGCATACAGATGGGTCAAAGAAAGTTTTTCTGGACAAATTATTCTAAAGCTTGCAATCTTCATCCGATTTTAGCTTTTTTCAAATGAAAATTAAATAAATTTCGAAGAGATTTATGAGAGTCCATTTTTGGGATTTTTTTCTATTCATTTTTTTTTAAGAAGTAAGTTTACATTACTTTTTTTATAAAAAGTCCAATTTTCTTCGCAACCGTATATATTTAGGTAAACCATTGTGATAATAGTTAAAACACTCAAGTGTGATAGTACTATAAAATAATGTTCAGAATATTACTTTAAAAAAAACTTAATTTTATAAAAACAAATTAATAAGTGAAAGTGTTACTTCTAGATTATAAATATTTTGAGACTTTATTTTGTATTCTTTTGCTTCTGATATACGTATAAACAATGCATAGCTTCCACTTTTTTGTCTAAAGTAATTATGAATGTTTTAATAAAATTTAATAAACAAATTAATACCTTAACCATTTCGCACTCTGAAGACTTCATTCCTTTAACAGCATTGATCAAAAACTTGCCGGAAATAAATAATATGTGCGATTTGTTAATACTTGATAACAATTGTTAATTATTTGAATAAATTTAATAAATAAATGCAACTTTTTGTCAATTTTCAACGGGCAGATTTTTTTTGACAGAGTCAGTTTCTAAACTCTTAGGGAAATCTTTCGTTTATGATACTTTACAAAACCAACAAAAACTGTTTATTTTATAAATATTAATATAAACAAATTTACAACTTTGACTACTTGTTAACAAAAGAGAGTTATTTTGGTCTTTTAATCATCAAGTAATAATATCTGTTATTTATTTAAATAAATTTGATAAGCAAATGCAGATTTTCGTCAATTGTCAAACAGCAGATTTCGTTTTTTCGACGGAATTAACTCTAAATTACTGAGAAAAGTTCTTTTCTTATAAGACTTTATTAAACAACAATAACTTTGCATTTTATAAACGATGTTATAAACAAATTCTTAACTTAAATATTTTTCAACAAATGAGTATAGTTTTTTATTATATCGCATTGAATTTGTTTATTGCTTTATAAGCTTGTTTATTGAATTATTTAATTTATTACGACTTCTCTATACAGTTTAGAGTGGCGCTGTATAAGGAATCAAGTCCATTTTTTTTGTCCATTTTGACATTTGAACTTTTAGTGAAAAGGTGGACAAAAATCAGTCCGCACTGCTGCCCGTTTTATAATTTTGTGGTAATTTCGGCAATATTTACTGTTGTACACAGAATTTTGCAATATTTTATCGAGTGCTGCAGAAAGGTCTGCTTGTTTATTTTATTACAAAAAACTGAACTGTCAAAAAATATACTTTTTCCATATGCAGAGCAACTCTACACTGATTTTTTATTCAGAATAACCGTAACTCGATTCTTTTTACCGAGTTACCAGGACTTGTTTTCTTGAACTTGAACTTATTAGAGCGATTCTACCAAAGTTTTGAACAATATTGATAAAGAAAAATTATCATAAATTACGGTTTTTAATTCAATACTTACTCAAGTAGTTCTCACTGAAAAATACGCCACTTATTCAGCTATTTGCATTTCAATTCCATGTATACTATTTAATCGACAATTCCAATAAAACACATAAACTTTCAACATTATCGCTAATGAGTAAATAAAGTTGCTTTCCACTTAAAATCGCTACTTAAGTTAATTAATTGATAGAGTAACTGAAACTAAATATAAATCCTCTTTTCTTGATTGGAAAAAGTTTCTATATGCGAATATAATTTATTGAGTAGCTACTCTTTTTATGCACATTCTGGTTGAAAATTTTACTCCATATAAATTCTGTTAAGGTATTGGCAATTAATTAAACTGGCAATTTAAATAATCACTCTGCATTCATAACAATCAGATATTCAAACGAAGATAATAGGCATTTTCTGATATTTTCCTATTATTTTTGTAATTTCAATATAATATACCTGAAAACTATGCGAATCATAAAAAACCACTACAAAAATAATGCAGCTTTGGTGGTACAATGTAAAAATTGTGTTCCTTCAAAGTTTTATGTCGAACGAAAAAAAAGGAAAGTAAAGAAAGTATAGTTACGTTTCTTTTCGTTCTTTTCTATATCAAACATACTTACGAGATAACGTTGACATAATATCATCGGAGCCTTATTATATCTTTTGATACGTTTTTACTGAGCTTAGTTTTCAACTAAAACATTTTTAATTTATCAAAATAATTGGCAAATATAACAAAATGTCCCTTTATTTCGTTTGAATCCCTGATAACAATATAAACCTAATGCATAAATACAGTATGCTCACCATGCAAAATAAAGGAATATTAATTAAGGTACACCGTATCCCGAATATGACAAAGACAAAGTTTTAATCCTTCTCAATATTTTATTTTGGCGCTTAATTAAGATTGACAAAAAATAGGGGTATCCAATGAAGCATAAAATAGTTTTTCGTCCGTAAGATATTTCGATCCGCGACTTCACGTGTGTAATTAACTGGGAGAAACAGATATACGGGAGACAATTCTGTAAATAATAGCTGAGTCCGGAATCGGCCAGATTTATCGGCCCAACGCATTAGTTGATCGATGGGCTTAAGCAGGCGTCTACCAGGACGTTCATTGACAGCTATAAGCGTTAGCACGTGTACTAGGTATTTCTCTGCACGTTACAGCATTTAGATTCTGAAATTATGCGGAGATTCTTAAAATTTAAACCTGGGAATTTATTATTCTTTCAGGGCGTATTTAAAATTCAAAATTTTAGTGTTTCCTTTTCCGGGGTACTTAAATGTTTTTAGTGGATGCCAAAATGACTTCATGAGAATTTTAATAAAGTCTTATTCAATTTTTTTTTAATTCGGGTAAACGATGAAAGTTGTATACTATGATGATATAAGTGCCTGTGTAGTCTAGTATACACCTCATAAAAATTATCGGAATGTTCGCGGACTAAAGTGAAAGTACCGAATATTTTAGAACAATGCGTCTAAACTAAATTGAGCATTTCCTTGGGTTTTGCATAAAAACATATATAAGACATTAAAGTTCCACATTTTATAATATGTTGCACTTTTTTCCCAGCGGCACTTTTAACCCCACTCTACCCTACTGTAACTTTAAAATGTGAACATAAGATAAATCTCGAGAAGATCTATACTGGATAAGAATTTATATTATCATAATATACAACTTTTACCATTTTTCGGTACTTTAACTTGAGTTTACGAATATAATATAATTTTTATGAGGTTTATAATACATACACACTTATATCATAATACTATACAACTCTTGATATTAACCCGGACCACAAAAAAATGATTTGCTACAGAATAAAAAGGAAAATATAATTTTCTTTGATTTTGATCTTTAACCCAGTTGTGCGAGCTGAGAGAATATTTCTTTTTTCCTCAAACTTCCTTGAAGTTGTTTTGGCACCTAAGAAAAAAACTTTTCAGGCCTCGGAAAAAAGAGGACCAAAATTGATGAATTAAATTAATTAATAATAGATTATTGATAATTGATTGATAATAAAGTGATTCCTAAATTGATTATTTTCTATTCTTCCTTTCAAAATTCACCACATAAAATTGCACTTGAAAGACGATAACAAGCAAAACGAAAAATGTAGGTATATTGATGAAAATATTTCAGTATTCAATTTAGGGATGATAAATCTTCTCAAATTAATCCAGACATTTGAATTTTCATCAATTCAAAAAGTA
>NC_046660.1:84758867-84769280 GCF_010883055.1 Belonocnema kinseyi
AGATGATATTTTTAGAGTTTTAATTTCGTTTTTTCTCCATGTAATATTGTCGGAAATTTGACATCACACTTTTTCAATGGATCTCCACGTTTCGAGACCCCCTGAATCCAAAAATCAGATTTTCACGATGGCGTATGTCTGTCTGTCTGTCCATCCGTCCGTAAACACGATAACTCTCGAAAAAATGAACGAATCAAATCCATCTTTGTCACATTTTTTCTCGGTCCTAAAAGAAAGGACGAGTTCGTTAATCAGCCATTTTTGATAAAAATTCAAAAAGTGAGCGCATTTTGAAAATTTTTGAGACCACTTTTTTCTGAATTTGGAAATTCTATGTACGGATATTTATAGTATTGAAAAGAACAAACAATTTATCCTAATGACTTTTTTCGACAAAAAGAAAATTCTCAGAGTTATAGCGTTTTCAAAAAATTTTTAATCAACCGAAAATCAAAATTTGAAGCCGAAAAACGCGCGATATGAAAAAAAGTCTAGAGAAGAAAAACATTTCTTTTTGAAAGCCATAAAAGATTATCATAACCAAATTTTGGATTTTCTCCAAAAATCGAAAATTCAAATTTTGATTACACAAAAAATAATGTAAAATAAAAAATTCCATTTTGTGGACAAACTATGTAGGATACAAAAAAAGATGAATTAACAAAAATGGTTATCCCAAAATCGATCTACAATTTCGTTAAGAATCACTTCTTGATAGGACGCGTACTTTTTGTTTTATTCGTGAAAAATAACGTTGAAAAAAGTAAAATAAAAAAAAATGTGTGGAAAAACGACGAAAGTTACGTGAAAAAAATCCAAAAAAACCTGTTTACAAATGTCTGTCGGAAATCGAGCGCACAGCGCGAGTGTCACGATGAGAATGTGTACCTCAAAGCCTACAGAGCTTTGAGAAACTGAATCTTTGACTATACTTAATTAAGTAGACAATTCAGAATATGAAGACGCATATAAATACTGCCATCTAAAAGAGATCTTTCTGATGAAGTTTTTTCAAGCATGCGAAATGCAAAGAATAAATATCCGAGCGCGAAGCGCGAGGTTACCTATTATTGAGCGCGAAGCGCGAGATCCAACCGTCCCGCGACCTAGGCGCGCTCAAACTTGCGAGCGAAGCGACCTGTGCGCGTAGCACGTGATGAGCATGAGCGCGCGAAGCGGGCAAATTTTTAATTTTAAGTTCAATCTTGAACTTTTTCTATTCTGAAATTATTTAGTTTACAATTCGTAATTCTAAATTCTTTCACTTTACAATTTTTTCATTTTAGTTCTTCGTTTTTATGCACACATTTTCATATTTACAGATTGGAACATTAAAAAGCGAAAAGTTTCAATGCGAAAGCCTATGTAGTAAAACGTATGTGAACGTTTCATTGATCGTTCATAAAATATTGTTAATTTCTAAATAATTTCAAATTAATAGATTCATAATTAAACGCTTCCCTGGTGGAACATTTTATAGAAAAAATGAGAAAAAACTATAACAATTTTCACAAAATCCTGCAAAGCAATACAATACATTATAGGGAAGTACGACTTTCGTGTATTATTCGGTCGAATTTTGTACTTTTTTGGCATATTGTTGTATTTTATTGTATTTTAATTTCCCATGCGAATTTATAAGAAATCACAACTACAAAAACCCACAGGAATTTAGAGGTTTTACAGCCAAGAAATTGTTCTTTTAGACCTAGGATGAGAAATATTTATAATATTACAAAAGGATAATTTTAAATTAGGATGCGTAAGCGATCGCTATTGCAGAAAAGTTTTTATGTTTTAACTTTGAAAGAATGGTAGAATATTAAATGACAATAATAGTTATTGAACAACAAAAAACTGCAGTTTAGGTTCGTAAACGTTTAACGATAATTAATTCGTTAATTCCAAAAGTTTATTGTGAACTTGCAGTGATGAACAGTGCAATTTCACAATATTTGTGTCAATTTTACCATAAAAGTGTAATTATTAACACAGGAATCAATGGACATAAAAATACCAGTGATTAACGTGGTAAATTTCAACCATATTATACTCGATGTTATCATGCACTTTTACGAGGCTTCTTTAAAATCACAAAATGTACTGTAATGTAATTCACATGTAATGTGTAAAAAAGCAAAACGATGACAATTTTACCAGATTTGTCTAATTCCAGTGCAGACGAAATTTAATTGCCGGGCGGGTGTCACTCGACAATAGAACAACGCGTTCGCGTGTTTTATGCATAAAATGTCATATATTTTAAGTATGGCATCAGTTCCGTCTATATGAAGTTGGGATAAATTCATGTTGCCATAAGTGTACATGTTCTGATGCGCGGTTTTAAATTTTATGATGCGCAGCCTTCTAAACTTTATCTTCTATAACTAAGCACGTAGGCTAATGCTGATATTTGGTATATAAGGTGAGTAGAATAAGTTCCTCCTTAAGTGTGGTATGTGTGTAGAAACAGAAAGAAGCGTCCTTTGGACTAGCTGAAAGTATCATATTTATAAATAGACTTCTTCAATTAAACAATTATGATATTATGTCAATGTTGAGATTATATGTATCTTTGTCTCGAGATGGCCTCTGCCATTTTACATTGATAGTTGAATTTTACAAGAGAAACGTAAAATTACACTGTCTGATAGTGACGTTACGGGAATTTTCCTGTCTGCATGTGATTTTAAAGTATCACATTAATTTCCAACCAGTGCAGTACAATGCCCACGTTAATCACTGGTATTTTGATTTCAACTGATTAATGTGGTAATTTTCAACCACTTTTTTTTACAGTGTAGTTGTAAATTCTTTTAGGAAAGTATGAATACAATAAAATACAACAATATACAACAAAAAATACAACATTCGTATGAATAATAGACAAAAGTAGTACTTTGCTGCAACCTTTGTTCTAATTCATTACATTTATCTGTAGGTTCTGTTAAAAATGGTTTTAGTTCTTTCTACTTTTTCGAAAAAATTGTCCATGTGCTTTAAAACGACAGATAGACATTAAATATCTAGATAAAATTTCCATGCAAACAGATATTGTAGTATTCTGTAAACCTCCGGAGGGTTTTCAACAAAGTAGAAAATTATTAATAAAAACTATATTAATTTTCAAAATGTAGAGATTTGTACTTTATTGTTGTTTTTTATTTACTTTTCTACAGGGAAATACAATAAAAAATGATCTATTTGTAATTAATTAAAGTAAAAAATATTTCATTTATAACTCATTCATTTTGAAATTTTTTAATTAAAAAAAAAAACTAAACATTTGGTGATAGTTAGCAATATTTCATTGTATATTTAAAATCAGAAATTTCAAATTAAATATTCAAAATTGAAGAATTGAAGACTCGGCTCTTAAAATATCAGATTGATAAATTTAGAGTTTAAACGTAGGAATAACATTTGGACAATTCTTCATTTGAAATGAAATACAAAATTTTTCAATGGAAAAGTGTTAAAGCCTAAATTTTACACATGTAAATTATTACTAAGCATTTAAATTTAAAATTTCTGAATTAAAAATGTTTAAATCTTCAATTTTAAAAGTTTAAAATTCAATAGAGTTCGGCTTTGAGTGCTCAATTTGCACTTCTGTTTTAATGAATTCAAATTTTTTTAAATGGCCTCAAGAGTTCTAATTTTCTAGTTTAAATGCTCATGAAAAATGTTTGCAATGTGGGAAAAAGCCGATAAGCGACCGGGAACTTTTTCCTCTATTAAAACGGTCACTCTGATTTAGAAAGTATCATTTTTATTTTTACTTTTACATAATCTTATTTTTCCTTTGAAAATATATTCTAAAAATACTCACTTAAGAGAGGTTTAACAAAGAAACCCAAAAAAGTGGGTATAATTTTTTAACGCTTCCTTTAAGGGCAAAAGTTTAAATATTCCAGTACTGTCAATCGGGGTAATTAGTTAAGAATTAAATTTCGCGAATTTTTCAGATCGTGACTTCGCCAAAAAATATAAAATATACTCCAATTTTTTTCGTACCAAATCAAATTATTCTTAAGAATTTTCTGAAGATTTTCTGAAAATGTCATTTAAACCAAAAATTCTCTTTCGTAGTTATTAATAATAAAATTTTTATGAATAGTTACACTCCCGATAGGGTTTATTTATCAAGATTTTTGTTTCTTAATAAACGAATATGAAAATTTTTCTCGCATTTAGTTCATATGGAAAATATTTTTATATTTATTTTCAATTCTAAAAGATCTAAGTAGAGGTTTTTGAAATTTATAGCCTTCACGATTTGACAGTCGCCATTTTCTAAATGTTTTCTGCCTTCTTAGTGAAATTCAAAACCTTCCTACTTATAGTCCAATACAAAATAAACTTCATACTACAAATTGGCATATTGCAAAGTTTCGAAAAGTTTACTATAGTCGCCAAAGAAATTAAAATTTATTTGATCCATAATCACCCCGGATGACTGTATATTCAATTCAGGTAGTCGAACATACTAAATAGTGGATCATAAACCTTCCTGGAATAAGCCAAAAAACGAACCTTAACTCTCTTTCTTATTTAATGCTTATTAATTACTGCTTAAAATGACATTCTTAATTATTATACATTATTAATGAATTTGCATGGTATAATCTAAAAAAGTAAGTCACGCAAGAGGGATGTTTCTTTAATGAAGGTCGTTTATAAAGCTTTTTTTTCGTTTTTGCAATAATACTGCAACTGTCTCACGTTTTTTTACTCTATTCTTGCCGAACATGTGTAATTAACCCTGGGCATGTTTGGGGAGTTTTTAAAATACCCTGTTCGCCTGTTAATCTTTGGCCTTTCAGCGATGCGATGCGATGTCCGTCTAAATGAATACCGCACAGAAAAGACGGAATTCATGTTCGTACTTGATCTTTGTCAAGCTAAGTGCGATAAGTGGTGATATGTCCAACGTAAGCTGTTTAAGACTAGAGCATTCGTGCCAAAAAAAAAATACCCTCGTACATTGGCGCTCGATAGATCGCCGGATCTAAAATTCACTTTAGCCAAGCTCTTTATCGCATGAAAATATATCTTCCTGGGAGGTCCCTATAACCATCTACTTGAAACTTTAATGCTTATTCCAATTCTAATCAGAATCTACTTTTTTTATTTATTTTATATTATGATATACTTTTTATATTTAATTTTATCTAAATTTTAATTTTTTAATCAGTATTGTGTCCGAATTTATTTTAAATCGGACAGACAGTCCATTTGAAAGTCACAGAATATTTTGCCTCTTAAATATATTATTTTTTAAAGGGAATAAGATGAAATGTATCTTACTGATAATTTTTTTTACAAAGTTATCAAGGTTTTATTTTTGAAAATTGAAAACGCGGATTATTAAAAAATGGTGAAAACTTTGGTAAAAGTATGATGGTTTATTTTAATATAGATCTCTTTGTCTCGGATTTTGATACAATTTCTCGTCCTCTATATAGAAAATTGTTCGAAAATTTAAAAAAAAAATTGACGAAAGTACGACTGTTTTCTGAAAATATTTAAAGTCAATTTACTCAAGACGCCTATCGTTTTTATTTCTTAATTTTTTCTAGATTCGTCATACTGTAAATAGTATATTTTATGATAACCTTCTCTGGGCCCGAGCCTTGGAGAGAAAAATTTTTTCTTACTAAAAAACGAATATATTACTAAAAAACGATGCAAGATGCGAAAAATACGGAAGGAACAAAATTATTTTTCTAAAAAAGTTCTAAGAAAAAATATCTGCTGACACTTTCTTCTATCTCGCATTATTTTCAAAATTTTTGCGAAAATACGTATAAAATTATTTTAAATTTATTTTTTCTCGGCTATAAAATTTCAGGGTGTGAAAAAACATAAAGAAGAACATAATGTACCAGTTTCGACAACTTTTACACCAAAATTTTCCCTTTGAAGTCAGGATAATTCTAACTTATTTCATTATTCCTTCACCAACACTTTGATGTGATTTTGTCAATTTTGAATTTTATTTGTGTTTTCCACTAAATTTCGAAAGAGGACGAGAAATTTTCTTAGAGTCAGGATAAAAAATATCAGTCACTTAACAAAAATTGTCACACTTAAAAAAAAATCATAACTTTGTCAACTAAAATTGTTGTGACAAATCATATTTGAGTGGTATATAATTCTTTAACTTGAGCATGGACTGCCTGCTTCATTTAAATGGATTCGTTCTGGGTTAACTATAAATAATTATTGTAAATTTTTATTTTTACCAAGCAATTCAATTATTTCAATTTTGCATACATTTTTGATTTTTTAAATATTGTTATTTGAGTATTTCTCTTTGGATTATACTAATATGGATTAGATAATAATAATATAACATAATTTGTATACAATATAATTCAATACAATTTGGATGGATTTGGATGCTTATTTCGAAGGCAATGTAATTTTGATGTTAACCAATGTACAATTCGATAGTGGTGAAATCGAAATAACTTGAATTCCTAAACATTCAAATTAAGATCTCTTATTAAAATTTAAAAAATATTTTTGTTTGTCTGCACACGTTTTGATATACATAGATTCCAAAAAGTCAAATTCGAGTGCTTTTAACTTTAAAAATGATCCAGTACGCTGATTTCAATTTTAGAAATTTAATTAATTTTCTGCATCAAATCACTATGTATTTATATTTCGATCCTTGCGAGAATTCGAACTATACTTGATATCTCGGGAATTTTTAATCTTTAAACTTTACAAATACAATTTGGATTGAGTTAGGTTTCTGCAATTGCTTTATCTCCACAGTGATTTAAGGACTATTATTGTTAGCATATATTTCTCCCTCATTATATATCAATTCAAAATTTAAAACGGTGTTCTTTGAAATTAGATATAGTATTATATCATAATCAGA
Source organism: Belonocnema kinseyi (assembly GCF_010883055.1). NCBI lineage: Eukaryota > Metazoa > Arthropoda > Insecta > Hymenoptera > Cynipidae > Belonocnema > Belonocnema kinseyi. The sequence goes on from NC_046660.1 coordinate 84,765,766, forward strand.
AAGCAAGGATGACAGGGGCTAAAATAGGATATCACTGGAACAAAATGGGAATCAGATAGCATTATTCTTACAGACACCAATCGTTATACTAGGCGATACCCTCACGAATCCCACTTGATCCAACCTGAACACCACCGGGATTGAACGCCGCCGGGATCTATAATACATAGACCTCTTGACTATTGCACGTTCTTCATAAAACGGTTCAATTTAAAGTGATGTGCTACTTCTTATTCTCTTTTCAAATAGAATTTATTAAAATAATTGAATTCACTCAGAAGATCGTATAGCATACTAAATTAGGTTATTAAATTAATTGAATAATTCTACACACATTATCTAATTTCCAGTTGCAATTGCTTTTATTATTCTTACTATTATTATACCATTAAGTCAAATCCATTTCGGGGTAAGCGCGACTCGCTTGGTTTTAGCTTAGACTGTTGGGGATCAAGGATCGGTATACTTGTTTCGTCAGTAGTTCATTTATCATATGCATATTGCGCCCTTATCTTCTGCTAATGCTAACCCACGTACCTTTACTGGCACGAGATCTACACCTTTTTCGTCTAAGAGGGCCATTCTTACGCACTTGTCCAGGATTGTAATGAAACAGAGTGTCACATAAATAAAAATCGTATATGGGTGAATCTAAAGATTTGTTTGAATTCAAGTTCAAGCTAAAGTTTTGCGTATTATATTTTTTGAACCAGAATTTTAGGTGCTTTTTTTAATATGCCTTTTACTTCAGTTTTACTTTTAATTTCAAACCTGCATAAAACAGACCATCCGTAAAAGATTGAAACATTTAATGGCTGAATTTATTCGTTCCGGAAAGTACTTTAATAAAAAAAGTTTACCTTACACGTATTTCAAAAGTAAAAAATATTTCTGTCTTTAAAGTTGTCTATAATTTCCCTGAACTTTTAATCGATTTTAACATTTTCATGTCTATTTCATTGCTATATTCCGAGCTTTTTATGTGAATATTATATCCAGATTCATAGATTCAATCTTCTACAAAAAAGCCTCAGAGGCTTTTCTGTTCATCTTAATTCCTGAGCCACACTGCATTTTTGAAACTCATACCTCTATTTACACAGTTTTCATCATTAATTTTAGAAACTATTTCTTTTATATGAAAATATTCTACGGAGGAATTGTGTATTCAGTAAAAATAAAATTCTGTTGGGTTACAACATTTTTTGGTAAAATCATTACTTAAAAAAATCGACCAAAAATTTCAATCCCGCTGATTTGTCATGATTTTGGTAAAAAAAACTAACTGTACCATGCAAAGTATACATTTCAGAGATCAATATTGCACATAAAAATATATATCTCTGTGAGTTGTGCACTTTTTGGATTACACAGTTCTTCGTGCAATCACGATAAAAATAAAAAGTTGCTTGTAGTTTTTCTAATATTTGAATGGAGTTTTTGATTTTTCATGAAGCTTTTTCATAACAGGCTTAAAAACCTTAAATAGCTGTTTTGTTCGACATTTTCTCCGCAATCAATAGGTTTAAGAAAATCAATTTTGATTTTATAAACCTTTCTACGTTCGTTTTTTTGTTGTTTGTGAAAAATGTTTAGAAAACAGTTCCAGGCCATAATAAACATTAATTTCGTACTTCATTTGAATCGATAGAATGCATTTGTTTCACGGTGTGCTTGGAAGTGGTTTTGGACTTTTTTCTAGCATTTTAAATTTTCCCTCTGATCCGTTTTCCAGGTAAGGCCCTTTGTCCAAACATTTGCCGAATTGTACTGCAAATGGCTAACAAGTCTTCCTAATTTGATTTTTTACGATCAATATTTCCTAAAATTCTTTAATCCTAAACTGAAAATATGAGTCACTTGTCGGGCCCTTTCTGAATAAGGCCCTTTTTGTTTACTCATGCAAGTTTACTGCAAAAATTCGATAAAAGTGATTGTTCAGATTTATATGATTATTTAATTTAAGATCAAAATTTAAATCTTTTATGGCGCTCTTTTAGGATCAGACCCTTTTTGCTGATTTTTTTAGCGTGATTTTATTATCAGTTTTCAGTATAATTTTGAACATTTCTTAGATAAAGGGCCTTTCCTGGAAATGGGCTTGAAGGTCGTATTGAGTTTTTGGACTGAAATAAGTTATTCTAAGAAAATGTAAAAAAGGCATTTAATTTGAAGCCTGAAATGAGTTAATCTGAGAAAATCTAAAAAAGAAACGAAGTTTGAAACACTTGCATTATGCTTTTCCCAATAAAACTCACAAAAATTGCAAAAAGGCGGCTTTATTTCGAAAAGGGACTGATCAAAGATTTTAATTTTGAGCTTACAATTTTGGTTAAAAGTCAACGCAACATATTCAATCGGAAAATATAAAATGCCAGAAAAAAATGCAAAACCTCTCTCAAGCACACCGTGGTGTTAATAAATTTAATATTTAAAGCCTCACAGTTTTTCTTAAGTAACTAATGAGTTAATAACTTTGGGGCTTTTGTGATCATTGATATTTTTTTGATATAATAGAGAAGTCCTAATGTTATGATTTCAAATAATAATTTAATTGCATTAATTATTAATTAATTATTTGGAAAAAAATATTTTGACTTATACGCATTTTATTGATGTATATAAAATAATCAAATTCCTGCTTCGCATTACCTGGAATTGTTTTCTTAACATTCTTTATGAAAACATATGCCCGCTGCTCGAGCATATTCTCATTGCGCGTTGTGTGCGCGGCGCTTCGCGCCAAATTTGAGCGCGCCTTGGGCGCGCGGGTATGCTTTCGCGCTTCGCGCTGGTTTTCGTACTTTTAATGCATACACTTTTACTACATTTTTTCAAATATCGTAAATACTATAACTTAAATCGAAAACTGTGATTTAAACTTCTGAGGAATTACAGCCATAAATTGTAACAGCAATTTTTTCGATTTGTTTTTAAAGAAGGTTCTCAAAGCACCTACGGCTTTGACGATTAGAGTGCCATTGCGAAAGTCGCGCTTCGCGCTCGATAATTTATGGCCAATTGAAAAACTTCAATGAGATAATAGGTAAATTCTGTTAAAATCTACTAAATATAACGCTTTAAACTTATAGATCTCTTAAAAACCAAAATTGGATATATTTGAGAATGATTCAACTTTTGGAACTTTTGTTTGATTAAGAAATTTCATGATAATAGTTTCGAAAAACATATATTTTATATCTAGTAGGCATTTGGAATGATGTTTCTTAATCTATTGAAAACATTTTTTTCCTTATTGACGGGTACCAGAAAATTTGACAAAAATTACTATAACTCGTACAAAATTTTAATTTAAATTTTAAAAAGTATATAACTTTTATAATTTTTATCAAAATTGAACATTTTATTTGAATAATTTGCAATTCTTCTACCCATTTATAAGAAACTTTGACAAAAATTTGCAACATTTGAAGAAAAAAATTTTAATTTTGAAAATGCTCTAAATTTTTTAATTTTCGTTTGAAATACCTGCTTAAGAAACTTAACCTTCATGT
>NC_046660.1:84769380-84794567 GCF_010883055.1 Belonocnema kinseyi
ATATACAGACATACAGACAGACATCGATAACATTTTATGATTTTCGCATTCTGTGAGTGCCGAAACGTAAAGATCCGTTAAAAACCAGAGATCGAAAATTTGGACGATTACATTACACTCTCATGAATGATAATTTAAGAATACAACATAAAAGCCTCTGAGGGATTTTTTAGATAAGGTTGAATGTAAGAATTTGACTGCAATAATTTTCTTACAGCTATACTCTCTGAGAGAATAAATTCAGGTATTATTTTCTTAAATGAGTTAAAATATTATTCAGGTAAAATATTTGTCCGATTCGCAAAATATAATTCTTTTTTATTTGGGTTTTTGAGCTCGTACTATCAGGAAAAAATCTTAGGAACGAACTATATAAATAGCAATTATTTAATTACGAGACTTTCATTCAGATTTTTATTTTAAACAACTCTCTTGTGTAGAGTGTACATTGTAATTTTCCTGAAACCGACCCCGAGTCTGATTATAGGATTCTGAGAGTGTCGCTAAGAAGAGTACTGTTTCTCGTTCATAAAGTCATTAACCTCAGCATAAAGCATTTTGTGAAATTCTGCCGTAAGTTTACGAGAGGAGACCGGGTCGTAAACGACTGATCCCAAGTCCTCTGGACAGAGTTTCTGTTATATGCATTTCATGTAGAAAGATCCTATAAACTGACTAAATCACTAAAATTGCATTTTTCAAACCCACCTTAATATCTTTCATTTACTAATCGATAAAATAAAATCCTCCTCTCAGTAACTTTATTGGAAAGTACTCAGAAGAATCTCACTTTTTTGAGCGTCATATTAGTACACATTGATTAAAGCCTGTTTTTAGTATTTTATAGATACACTCAATTCTCGATTCTGGGCTAGCCTCAGGTTTGGGCGGCCCAGAACTTTTTTTCATATAAAAAAAGTTTGTAAATATAATAATTATAGAAATAAGTGTATCAGAAAAAAATGTGTTTAGTTACAAGGGAAGGACTAGATTAGTCTTCCGTAAACTTTTTAGCAATAAAGTAATTATTTATGAATCTTGCCATTATAAAGACCTCTACACTTTACAGTAGTAAATTTTAGAAATAAATTTATTAAATAAAGAAAGTGAATAACAATAATGTTTTGTTAAAAAGATCATATTAACTGTTAAATATAAAATTTGAATAATTTGGTGAAAAAAGTTTAAATATGAAATAAATAATTTAAATATGGATGAATTTTTTATTTAGTTCAGTTTTACTCACGTACGCCTATTATTTTTGAAGAAAAAAAAGGATTTTAGGCATTCTTAAAATTATTTAAAATTTTCTATAGGTATAGGTTTCTTTATAAAAAGATTATTTGCGTCGCAGATGTTTCTAATGAGATTTAATATCATATTTTTTATACGTATATAAATACTATTATATGTACGGAAACAAGGATTTTTTTATCTTCTTTTAAATTTTTCGTTCTCAATCACACGAGGTGTGTTCAAAAAATAAGGTGACTTTATGGTTTTCTCAAAAAATATTCATTTATTCCTCAATATTTATGTTGTTCCCTTCAAAGTAATCCCCCTCAGATATAATACACTTGTGCCAATGCTGTTTCCAATCATCGAAGCACTTCTGATAATCATTTTGTGGTATAGCCTTGAGTTCTTTCAGCGATGCAGTTTTTATCTCCTCAATCGTTGAAAATCGATGTCCTTTCATGGGTCTCTTCAGTTTTGGGAAAAGAAAAAAGTCACTGGGGGCCAAATCCGGTGAATATGGAGGCTGAGGCATGACTGTCGTGCTGTTTTTGGTCGAATCTTTTGATCAAAATTAAGCAGTTTTGGAACAAATTTCGCTGACACACGTCTCATGCTCAAAACGTCCGAAAAGATAGCTTGACATGAGCCAACCGATATGCCAACATCTTCAGGAACTTCTCTGATGGTAATTCGGTGATTTTTCAACACCATTTCTTCCACTGCTTGAACGTTTTCATCTGTTGTTGACGTGCTGGGACGTCCAGGGCGAGGTTCGTCTTCGACATCCTCTCGGCCTTCTTGGAACAGCTTGTACCACTTATACACATTTTTCTTACTCAGAGTAGACTCACCAAATGCAACTGTCAACATTTCAAGAGTTTTAGAGCACTGGATTCCATTTTTCACACAAAATTTAATGCAAACACTTTGCTCCATTTTTTTCGAAAGAAGAAAATCGCCGAGCACACCAAACCCTTCTAACTTTTTACGCCTCTGCCAGAAAAACAACACGAGCTATACAGTCAAAACTGTGAACATATGATCGTGACGAGTGTACCAACACAACAACAACAAAAATTTTAAACTTGAATGTACGTATCCCGCGAAAATTAAAAAGTCACCTTACTTTTTGAACACACCTCGTATATATATATATAAACCTCATGCTGAACTTCATATGGCATTCAGGGATTAAAGAGAGTGGAACCTTAAGTTGAGTAACAATATCATCAAAGTGTAGGTTTTATGAGACTGGATAGAATAGTATAAGCGAATATATATCGTTCGAAGGTTCTAAGTTTAACCTTAACTCCACCTGTGCACGCTATCAAAAACTATGGAGCTGCAAAGCTGGAACATTGTAGTGTGTGCTCTGGCAGTAAAATATAATTTTATAACTTTCCCTTGTAAATTTACAGCATCAAAGTTCCAATAGAATTAAATTCTTTATTATAAAGTACTGTTTCTGTCTTTTTAAGCAAATACATCTACCAACGTTGATATTTATACGAATAGAAAGTTCTAGTCCTCACATACTTACAGTTTTAAATCGTTTTACCAAACTTGTGATATGCTAAAGTAGTAATAAGATGCGATTTATTCAACATCTGGTTAGATCAGGCGGTAGTGCTATAAAATTGCAACCAGAAAAATTCCGACAGTCGGAATCGAACCCGGACTTTCCGGTTACCAACTCGGAGCCCTATCACCTGATCTAAGCGGGAGCTAATTTAATGGGCGTGGGTTTTTTAAAGCCGTTTTGTTCGAAAATGGCTGAAAAGTTTGTTAATATTTCTGGGAGGATTATGAATTTAAATAAAATTCTAAAAGATGTAGGTTCCCCTCGTGAGACTAATTTTCCAGTTTTAGGGACATTAGAAATGAAAGACAACTTATATCAGATTATTCCTATTTTCGAAAGTGATGATTGTTAAAACGATCATTATTAATATTGTTTGAGGATTCACATGTATTGTATATATCTTACATATACAAAAATGATATATTATTTTTTATTTATATAGATAAACGGTTATTTTTCAGACTGTTGTCCTTAAAAAATTGACTTGCTTATACTTCCATTTTTTTTTAGATTGTCTTACAACGACCTCTTAAAAACTAACATCTGTCGACACCTTATCTCCAAGACGGCTCCCTCTTAGCCTATATCCTTTCGCTCTTGACCTCGCCTCGCTAAGTATCTCGCTTTGCAGCGCATTTCCAACCTCTGCCTCCGCGGCTAGTGCATACTACGTCTTACAAAGTACTATCCATCCACACCTTATAACTAATCCGCTCGCTTCTATAGCCTAACCTTCCTCGCTGCGCCTCGCCTCGCTAATACCTCGCATTACCAGCCTCTGTCTCCGCGACTAACACCTAATACTTAACTACTATTTACAATATTTACATTTGTCTTAATCTACTTCCTCTCCTATTTACAATCTGTCCTTCTCTATTCCTCTTTCTCTTTCATTCCCTTCTTCACCATGTTACCAAACACCCCCTATACCCATGCTTTTGCCCTTTTGTCCCTATTTTCATGCAACAATACCTCAATGCTTATTCCACTGTTTTCCACCTCTTCACACTCCTCCAACCATTGATCCACTTTTACATCCCCCTTCCCGCACAATTCACGCATTCTTTCTGCCTTGGCATAATCCACGCATAGTTCCCGTTAAACATTGACTCCCTTATTTTCTCCTCCACTTCTGCCTTCTCTCTCTCCATGCCATTCTTCCTAACCATCTCATATACCTTCATTCCTTTCTCGTGCATCCTTCTCACTTTATCCATCTGCAATCCATTCGTTCTAAAATACCTTTCCCATTCCACCTCCATCTTCCCACCCCTACGTGTGTTCATCTTCTCCCACTAACGTTCCCAACCAGCTTACTTCCCCCCTCTTCCAAAAATTTCTCCTCATATTTACACGCTCGACTTCCCGTTATAATCCCTAAATTCTTTCTTCCTGTCTCCCTTCTGAGAATATAGTTTTGCCAACCCCAGTGTTCACTTTACGTACCTCTCCTGTATTCTCTTTACCTTCTAACTTACCTTCCACCCCCACACCTCCACTCCATACAATAAGATCACAAGCGAATCGAACAATTTTATTCTGCTCCCAAAATCATCTGCTCTCTCTTTTATAGCACAATTCACTCCCCCATTCCTCTGAAACAGGAAGCCCACCTACATCAACTTTTTCACCTACTGTACCGCCCTTCCCTCCCGCTTTTACTCCCCTCCCTTATTCCTCCCACATTTTTATTCATAGATAATGAATATTTAAGTTCAATGATTTTATGATAGAAATAATAAAAATTTGAATGTCGGTACTAATTTTCTCTCCCTGGGGAATTGTCTAAATTATCGTTGCAAGTTGGCTGCAGTATATCACGTAATTCACAAGTAGAGGGAGTCCCTTTTCCCATTTTTTAGAGTCTTTACGATCAAGCTCATTTTGAAATCTTGTTTTAAGGCTAAGCTAATTTGAAATAACTTTAAGAGTCAAATCTTATCTGAGAAGCGTTGTTTTAGATTTGTATAATAATGATATAAAAATTTGTTCCTCGTAATAAGGCGCAAAGTAGTAAATTTATACGTTTAATAAGCTCGAGTTGAAAGCAAGATGTCAATTTTTTAAAAAGGTATTTCAAACAAAACTTCAAATTTAGATGATTTCGAAAATTCGAATAACTCTGAGAATAATTAACGGACTTTAATGTACCTGAAATTCTGAACGTTCAAGTCAACGAAATATTTTTCCCTATTCTATTTTATCTACAAATATTGTCATGGCTACAATTTAAAATAATACAATATAATTTTTTTATACTCTGTAATTTGAAATATAAATAAATTAGTATTTTGGCACTGTTTTTAATATAAAAGTCATCAGTAAACAGTCTCGTTCATTTTAACGTTCTCAACTTCAAGCACATCGGTTTTAAAGTTCTTGGGCTAATTTCAAAGGTGTATTTTTACAGTATTTTCATAAATTAATGTGGTATTTTTTTTAGATTCTACCCTGGGTTCAAACTTCGTGCAGAAAAATCGCAAAATTTTAAACAATGATTGTACTCGCCACATACCTTTAAAAATTTCGGGAATAATATTTTAATGAATGTTTTTAAAAATGTATTTAAATGTGATAAATAATTATTTTAAAAAATTGTTAAGTGTTTACTCTATTTTGAAACTGTGTCACTTTTTTACACCAACTCTGACCTTAGAGTAGAGTCTAGGAAAAAATAATAAAAATATCTTAGAAATTTATAAAAATGCGGTCCCCACTTACCTTGAAAATGAGCTCAAGAGCTTAAAAAAATGTTACTTATTTCCAGAACGGTTTAAACTTCTCTAAAACATGGAAATTTGACGTTTTAAAAAAATCTTTTTATAAAATTTACATTTTGTTTTCCACTTAGGCTTATTGGAAGCAGAATTTTATTATCTTCCTCGGTATTACGCGCAAAACATTTTCATGTTTATATTATAAAAATTAAGGCACTTTATAAACAGCTCGAAAAGCAGGTATGTAGATAATTTCCGACGGTAGTGTAATTTCTAAAAGATGCAAATTTAATTTTTAAATTTTGAAAAACTTCCGCCATTTAAAAAGGTATCCATATTGGAATTTGTTTAATTTTTTGTTATTTGAACATCCTTCCACAGTTTACCTTCAAATTCTTAAGGCTATAAAGGTATAACTGATTTTAGTCTCGTAGTTCATAAAATGTATAAAACTTGCATTTTTTGTATGCTAATCTTGAAAGAAACATGTAAAATGGCTCGTCTTAGAAATCCGGTTTCCTAAGACGGGCCTCTTTTAAAAACTATAAAGATAATTTTAATTTTCACTCAATATTAATAAATTTAATTCACAGTATATTGCTTAAACATTTATGTACCTTGATGAATTAAGAAATTATTCGACTTGACTTCGACCTGATTTCGACCAATCTGATGTTTGAAACATGTCCAAATTTGTATTGGAAATCCGGCAAACGACCGAACATCTCTAATGTAAATATTATTTACTTAAGAACAAGATCTAATTCATACAAGGCGAAAAAGTGACATAAGAATGTCGAAATGTCAAGGTGACGACCTATAAAAAGAAATATGTTAGTTGATGTTAGGAGAGGTTGTCACATTTATAATCCAAACTGATAAAATAACTTTTATTGTTTTTTTTTAAGTTATTTGCGTTGATGTAAAAAGCACTTTCTCGGTAATTAGAACCCTGCCTTTTTACTAGCTGTTTCTCACATGAAATATTTATTATTATGTGTGTCAAGTTCGGTCATCTACATGTCAGAGACATAAAATGAAAAGACTTGCCCCATTCGGTTTTTTTGTTTTAATGAAACAAAAGTTTCAGGACTTGCCAGTTGGCCTTAATTCAGATTATCGATGGTATAGTACCCTTGCAGGGTCGAGGGTCGTTGAAGAATCTATTATTATTTAAAGACCACAAGTGCGACAGCTCGAGATGCTAATAACTCCTGTGTGACGAAAATAGCATGCGTAGGTACGAGGAGACTGGTATGCAGTATGCACGCAGGCATGCATGCTTAAAATTCGCGACGATACCCTCTATATTTGATTGAGAGAAAATACGTACTTTTTTGGATTGAGTGACCCATTTCTAGCTAGTTGACTTAGTGAAAAATCTTACTTATTTAATTCAGTAACCCATTTCTCGCTGATTCAAATGTAATGTTACGTTTCACGGTGGAACGCCCTTAATTCTGTTTGATCATCATGGAGAAACAAAAAGCTAATCTGATTCTTAATAATCACGCCTCTAACAATTAGTAAAAAATCCGGGAATGGAAAGTACATGGAGCCATCTACGAATGATATTTTGAAACTTTCTGAGTGTTCGAACAAACGAAATTTTTTTCTAATTCTATTTTATCCACAAAGGTAATTGTTTTAATTACAATTAAAATAATTCCATATCGGTTTTTTTGTAATCTATTTTTTGTAATATAAGTAAATTAATATCTTAGCACTGTTTCAGTTTAAGAAGTCTGTTGTAAAAAAGGCCGTTCATTTGAACGTTCTACACTTCGAGCACATAGATATTTAATAAAATGCGTTTATATATGTACCTTTTAACGTATAAGAGTTTCTAAAAAAAAGTTCCGTTCTAGAGTCAATAGCAAATATTCTATTCCTTAAAACAAAAAGGGTTACTTTTAATTATGTGTATTCAAAGGTGAATGCATAAAATTGCCTAAAATCCTTAGTACTCCAAGAATTACGACTTTCTTGATTAATTTTCCGAAAATTAATAAATGTTAAAATTATGATGAAATTAATCATTTATAACTAAATTACAATTAACTGTTGAGTTTTGTTAATAAAAAAAGTCCGAAAATCATAAAATTTATTCGGTGTATATCTTATATCTGCTTGTATGCCTGTCTGTATGGCTGTATGTATGTATTTCTGCATGTTTGACTGCATGTCTGTCTGTATGTATGTATGTCTGTACGTTTTGAAAGTACGTATAAAAGGCTAACCGAGAACTTAGCGCTAGAAAGTCTTGCTCGCGAAAGTGAGCAAGATGAAGCTAGAAGTTGGACAAAACTAAAAGGTGCTCACTCGCTCCGTCAAATCATGAAAGTTCTATCTCGGGCGAGCAAAAAATTAAGCATTTCTCGCGTTTAGATTATAATTAATAATTATTATTTAACTTAATTTGAATTTAACTAATTATTTAATTTTTAATTAATTTAATTTAATTATTAATTATTATTAATTATTTCATGATTTGATGGAGCGAGCAGGCTTAGATTTTTGTTGTTTATATTTTTGTTTAAGTATTATCTAGTCGATCGCGTGCGTTGGCATGCTATCATTAAGACGCCTCCGTATTTCTGTACGTCTGGCTATATGCCTGCCTGCATTTATGTATTTATGGATGTGTATGTATGTATGTATGTATATATGTATGTATGAATGTTTGTATGTATTCATGCATGCATGCATGTGTGTATGTATGTATGTCTATCTGCCTGTATGTCTGTATGTCTGTCTATCTGTCTGTCTGTCTGTATGAATGGTTACTTGAATGTTGTAGCCACGCTAACTTTTGAAAGATTTGTCCAATCGAATTAACCTTTGATACGATTCTTAAGGTTCCCGAAATGAAGGTTAAGTTCGTTAAGTAGATATTTCCAACCAAAAATTAAAAAATTAGAGCATTTTCAAAATTTGACATTTTTTTCAAAGTTTAGAAATGTTTGTCAAAGTTTCTTATAGATGGGTAGATGACTCGAAAATTATCCAAATAAAATTTTTAATTTCGATCCAAATTAGAAAAGTCATATACTTTTGAAAATTTTGAAAATGTTCAGAAAAAGCAAAAAAAAATTGTATATATTAGGAAATATCAATCCAAATTTCTACTAGATATAAAATATATTTATTTCAAAACTATTCTCATTAAATTTCTTAATTAGACAAAAGTCCAAAAAGTTGGATAATTTTCATAAATATACCATTTTTGTTTTTAGGAGATTCGTGTATGATGAGAATATTATCGTCAAAGCCTTAGGTGCTTTGAGAACCTTGTTTAAAAACAAAACAAAAAAAATTTCCGTTACAATTTATGGCTGTAATTCCTCAGAAGTTTAATTCTCAGTTTGAGATTTAAGTTGTAATATTAATGATATTTGAAAATATGTAGTTAACGTGTACGCATTAAATTTACGAAAACGAACATATTTTTTTCTAGTAATAAATAAAAATTATTACAGAAAAGATAGAACTAAAAAACTAAAATTATCTGAATGTTTTCAATAGTTTCACAACAGTTCGTGATCAAGAAAATTCTTGCTGACAAAATGATATTTCTAATTGTCACGAATATTACAGCCTGTACACGTGAACTGACAGTTTGTTGGCACTTTCTGTGAAACTCCGATAGACAGTAAACTCTAGTGACACTAAATGAAAAGATGACATGTCTTAAACTGCATTGAAAATAGATATTCTTTTTACTATTTCAGATTTAAAAAGCATTAAACTTATTTTTTGACCGGGAATTATTCTAATTTTTAGTATAAAAACTTATCCACTGACTCTAAATCTGACCTGACATTAAACGAAAGCATTTAATGTTAAAGCACTTGAAATTTTAAAACTTTTGGATTTTCATTCTCTGAAATGTTTTCAAAAGTAGACCTGGAAAACCTGAAAACTTCATGAATTTTGGAACTGGACATTTATAGCAACCTTGTCATCAAATAAAAAACTACTTATTCAAATTTACATTTTGAAACTCAGGGAATCTTACTATCGAGGAAATCTGTAGTCATAAATTTAAATTGGAAATTTCTATTTTCTGCATAAAATTATTATTATTATAGTAAAATTATACGATTCAACAATAAAAGCGTGTGATGAGTTGAGTGTCATCAACTCATTACTAGCCAATCAGAAACGGAGAAATCTGAAAATTACTAACCTAACAATGGTGCGAACCTCAAATTTTTCTAATAATGCCATCATAAAAATAAATCTCAGAGAAATCTCTTATACTGTTTTTTCTGCCTTATTTCTGCTACTTGTTATCAATATGTTTGCTATTTATGAAACAGACTTTAGAAAGAATAATTTTTATTATTTTTATTAAAATTCCAATCATATTATGACCCTGAGTTTGTATAAATTTTTTCATTTGAACTAGCAAAAGAAACCTGAAAGGAAAATTAAAGCTCTCTTGAATCTTAAACTTTTAAAATTTAAGCTTTAAAAAAGTATTAAACTGAAACTTGGAATGAAGAACGGTTTCGGACTTGGCGTGCAGTCGCTTTGATTCTAAGTCTAGGGATCCAAACGTAAACAGACAGGGCCGCCTTTTTTGGAGATTTCCTAATGTATTTTCCGGGAGTAACAGCCATTCAAAGTTGAGTTATCTAAATTGATCTTAAGATAATGGTAGTTTTTAAACTTAAACTCATCAGGAAGTGATTGCTAATCGACTGAAAATTTCATATCTTTTAATTAGTATAGGGAAAACCTTCATCTCTAACATGCATTTCATCCAATATTTTTAGAATTGGTTTCTGCTGAGATTTTCACTATAATCTGAAATTTTTTTAATTTACTAGACACCCTGGCAGTTTAATTTTGTATACTTCATATGAAAAATGTTTTAGCTACGAAAGCTTGTATTCTTAAATTTTAATAACCAGAAAAAATCTTGAATTTTATTTGAAGATAGAAATGAGCTTAAAGTGTAACCGTGATGTCTATCTCTCCTGAAGGATATTAGCTTGAACAAGATATTCTTACGCTTTTTGTGAAAATTCCTAAATCAGCCTTGGGTGTTTGAACGACCCTCTAGAATCGAATTTTCTCACCGCCAAGACTGTATAAATCATTGTAATCCGACACAAAGAGATCTTCCACGTTTTTCGCTAGATTTAAACAAGACTAGTTGAAACGTATCGAAATTGAAAGTTTATCGGTTTAGAGTGCAGTACTAAATAGTTCAAAGTGTCTATAATAGGGGAACTTTTCGATTCCCAGTTGATTAATCATTTTCGTTTCTAGCCTCAACTCTATGCTATTCAATGAGGTTGAAAACTACAATCGTTTCACATTTCCTAAGCATAATTTACAACTTGACATTAGCAATGAAAACGGCTCTATAAATTTACACTTTTAGATAACACCGCGTGACCGAAAATTTTTATTCTCAACTTTTCTACACCTGCAATTTTTGCTTCAAACTTGTACAGAAATGTACGAAACTTAACAACAAATTATAATTAAAGAAAAATAGCTCATTTTTATTGTTCTGTAAAAAGATAAAAAATAAATAAAAATAAAGTACGAATTTCTATAATTTGAAAATTTATATAGCTTTCTGTCCATCATTTTTTGTTACTATATTGTAAAAACTTCCAAGGCATTACAGAAAAATACAATGTTTTACAAATCCTTCCTGCACAATACAAGATTTCCCAAACGTGGAAATATTGAAAATCTAAACTAACAATTATGTCTTTTTATTTTATTCTGAACAATTTTCTACTTTTTTGTATATTGTTATAGTTTTAATTGCCTACCAGAATTTAATAGAAAGAACGGTTACAAAAATTTAGAACTACAAGAATCTTGAGGAATTTACAGGTTTTACAACCAAAAAAAGTTTTTCTTTTAGGATGATTAATGTTTGAAATAGTGCATTTAGATCAAGTTAAATTAAGATGTGCAATTAATCATTGCTAATAGAAAAAACTCTTTTATATTTAAACTTACTTTTGGATCTCTTAAACAAATCTATTTATAAAAAGCTCCAAACTTCATGTTTAAATATATATTTTAAATACCCTCAAAACTTAGGGTTTTTGTTGTTCGATAGCGATTATTATTATTATCTATCCCTATCATTCACAAATCTTAATTTCGAATTATCTTTGTGTAATATTCTAAATATTTCTCTTCAAAGGTTAAAAAAAACTGTTTGGTTTGAAAACCTTTAAATTATTGTAGATTTTTGTAGTTGTGCTTTTTTATAAGTTCTCCTAGAAAGTTAAAACTCTTCGCTCCACTGAGTATCAAACCACTGAACTTCCAATTTCCGGTCGGGTGCTTTTCCATTAAGTTATTAGAAAACTCGTAAGATTTTTCACTACATTTTCGCGGATGGTGAAATGATATCTACACTGATTGATAGTACAAAATTCGTCTGAATAATATATTAAAATTGAAATTTTTTGTTATTTTTGTTTTAATGTTTTAAATTTATGTGTAGGTTCCTTATAAATTGTTTTGTTTTTAATTTTGTTATGAAAATGTTTCAACCAGGAAATTCTTTTTCCCCTGACCATTGACACTTAAAGGTCATAATCTAATCTGGTAATATTTTAAATATAGAATCTATTATAAATGGAATAAGACCATTTTTTAATTTACAAATTTTTAATTTACTAGCCTCAGGCCTGACAGCTAAATTTACTCTAGAAATCTGAAAAATTTACCTATTTAAACCGAAAAGTAACCAAAAGTGAATCATTCCTAATCCAAAAAGTGACTGAGACTTACTAATATGAATTAAAAATGTGACTAGTGTTTTATTGAATTTAAAATAATTAAAAAATAATTAGGAAAATATTTTTAAAATTCCATTGACTTCAGTCAAATTAGAATCCATGTAGAGGAGTTTAAGTTTAATGAGAAAAATATGACAAAATTCATGAAAATTCAAGCTTAATTTTTTTTAATTCAACTGACTCGAAAACAATTCAAACATAGGTATGAAAAAAATTATTAGATTCAGTAAGTTAGAAGTAAGTTTTGAAAAATGTAAGGTAATTCAAAAATAATGGATGAAACCCGTGACAATTCAAAGGTAGTTAAAAAACTTTGAGATGAATTAAACAAAAACTAAAAAAAATCAGTTGAGTTGAGTAAAATTAATTTAATTTAGAATTTAGTAAATTAAATAAATTGAAAAGAATTTCAAATAATTTAAGAAAACACCAACAAATTGAAGAGTATTCGAAAGAACTGAAAATAATTCAGAATAAGTTTATAGGAATTCAATGTAAATTTCAAATTAATTACAAAAAAACATTTGAAAAAAATGTTCTCTTTGTAGTAAATCGCAGGTATATTCTTTATCTGAAGTTCTATCAAAATGATGCAAACAGTTGACAACTGCATATAAAATTGTGAATGTGTTTAGGAATCGGTTTCCCCATAAAAATGATCCCATTTCGGATTCACTACTACATTCATAACTTTATATAACTATATAAGGGAATAATGGGTAGAAAGAAGGATCAGAACTCTTTGGAAAGGCCTTTGAAGGAGCTACTTTCTCTATCTCACTATATCGCTATATAGATCCTATTTTTGTTTCTATATTCGAGAGAAATCAAATTTAATCCAGAGCTTTTATTTTAAATAGTAAATTTTTCAAGTTTAAATATCTCTATAACTGGCCCTACATTTTTTTGGATAGAATAACAGGGTGCCTACTCACCTGGAAAACCTGGAAATTTGAGAAAAATTCGTATTTAAATTAGACTTATTTTTATCATTTTCACTAATCTCAGAAAACTATATTTTATTTTATTTTTTAATTTATTTTCATTACTAATTAAATACTCAGACTATTAAATTAAAGTTAAGTCCTATTATAAAGTGTCATTTACAAAGTTAAAATCATGGTTATTTTCGAAAAAATCTGAAATTGTCAGAAATTTTTTTTGTTAGAATTTAATTAATATATTTGACATTTCAAAAAATTTCACGTTTATTTTGAACATTTCAAGGAATTCAAAAAATCAACTAATTCTAATTGTTCCAAGATATTTTCGAAAAGAATTTAAATTCTGAACTAGAAACAGGGAATTTTCAAACTTTGACCAATTCTCATCTAGAACTTGAATTTTTCGAAAAGAATTAAAATTCGGAATTATAATAGGCAATTTTTGAAAACAATTCTAAACTTGAGTTGAAACGGTGTATTTAAAAAAAAAATTATAAGTCGGTATTGAAACAAGGAATTTTTATAATGAGTTAGTTGAAACGGGGAATTTTCTAAAAGAATTAAAATAATGGATGTGAACAACGAATTTTGGATTTAAAATAAAAACTGAATCCGAACAGGGAATTTTTAGATTTTAAAGAATTCTGAGCCACAACTGGAACTCATCCAGAAAAATTATAATTCTCGGTTGTAGCCGGAAATTTCCGTAAAGAATGATAATTTTGACTTGGAATAGGAATGGAGAAATATTGGAAATTTAAGATTAAAAATTACTCTACTAATTAATCAATCAGTTTCACAAGCGAATAGTCTTGATAAACAATTAAATTCGTACCATTTCTTGTAACAATTTCTATTCAAATTTCTATTTTATTTCTTTATTTATTCTTTGATGATAACTAATATATTTAAAGATAGCCTCTAATAATTTTTCAAAGTTTTCTAAAATAAAACCATTAATTAAATCTCTAGAAACTTGTAGCATTAGGCTATTATGGTAGATATTATAAAAACTTCAGCTTATTACATGTGAATTTAAAGTATGTAAAATAAAAACTGCGCCATGATTACGAGCAGTATACCATTTGAACGTTCAGGTTTAATCAAAATTATCATAAATATATGTATAGAATTTTGAAAAATAAAGACTTTCTTCACGATTTTTCCATAACTTTCCAGCAATTTGTGAATGTCACTGTTTGTCAATGAGAATGGCAAATTGGAAACATACACGGTCGACTTACTGGGAGCTATGCCAATATTCATGATTAAAAATTAATACACTTCTAGTCAAAACGCTCAACAGTATTTCATACTTATATGTATTTCTTTGCAAAATATTAAAAATTTAAATACAGATTAAATAAATTGTTCCGAAAATGTTGCTCTAAAATCCACTTTTTAGTACAGTTTAAAATGGTAAATGTTAATTCTGTCTCTTCAAATAATTTTTCTACACACTTTTTATGATAAAAAAAAGCATTTTTCACTTTGAATAATTGTTCTCATCACTTCAAAGGATTTTTACAATTTATGTGTATGTCGTTTGCTGTCATTTTCTTTGGCGAACATAATCACAAAAGAGAATCACGAAAGTCTCGAGATCATAATGATTTTCCATTCAGATCAATTTGATCTCATTTTTTGGTTCACATGTCAGACTAAATAAAATGGCCGCCAATTATTGGCGCCGGTGTCATAACGACATAACCTCAAAAGTCGATCATTCTCTTCGACCGATCAAAATGCTCTTGAATTCGGTATCATTTTTGTTGCATATCAAAATGATATTGGTTTGGGTATCATTTTGAACACTTTTTTTACTGTGCGTGTATACTTTTTCTAAGTTGATTGCTTTAAAAATCCAAAATATTTGTATGGAATTTTATTATGAAAAATTATACCTGGAATAGGGCCGAATTGTACGGGATTTTTTCGATTTCATTCTATTTCATTCAGTACTTGTATATAAATTTGAGTTTATTTATCAAAGTAATTTTATAATTATCCGTATCTGAAAGGGGCCATTCGATTTAAATAAAACTTAGTGGGATGAAATTATATATTCAAGAATTATAAAACTCTTTAAAAAATTTTGAAAGTTTGCTCGAAAAATAAGAAAAAATCAAGGTATATTTCTGGTTGTCTTAAAATTTCCATAAAGGAAGTTTTTTTTGCTTTATTTGATCAAAAATTAATAAACAATATCGGGCAATCTTATATCCGATATCCGTAATATCCTTGACAAATTCACAATCTATAAGTTGAGTGTTTGTTAATCGGACTTGTTTATAGCAATTATTATTATAACCTTACAGTCTTTTTATCCTTCTTACCACTAAATATTAAATCCAATCCACACTGAGTATCGGAAAAAAATTCCAAGCAGATAAAATAAAAGTTACAGGCTTTGTCGTTCGTGATTGGCGACAAAAGAGTCTTCATACATTTTTTTCTAAATGAAAGATTAATTAATAAAGAGTCTCTTGATTCATGGTTAACAAAAGTAAAAAGGAAGATATTTCGCGGGAAATTGATTCGCAAATTTCTTGATTTTTTATCGGGGGAAATATAGAAATATTCTTTTTTGACTGTCATATTTTTTAAGTGTATAATTTCATCTCTATTACCTCCAAGTTTCAACTAAATTTAATTATCGAGTCTACAAATGTGGATAATGCAAAAAATCCAACTAAAAAATACAATATTGTGTAACTTTTGTAATTTAGAAAATTTCCAAAAATTCTTTGGGCCATAAATATCTCTTATATAGTATTGTAATGTCATCAGGTTTCATTAAAATCAATCAACCCATCCTAGATTCTGCTATTCCTGGCGTCTTCTTTTTTATATTAAAAAAAACTTGCTAACGGATTTTAGCTCTCACTTATTTTTCCGCTTTTTTCACTTCACTGCGGCAACATCCCTTTAGAAATACTGACGTAAATAACAAAAAACACTATTTTGACGAAGAACGAAATGAAATCTAGATGATCTGAATAGCTTTTACAAAATGAAATAATTAAATTTCAGAACCTTTTCATATAGCCCATATTTCCAGCTATACCAATCCATATCTTCAACTTTATTCACAGCAGTGATCCCTTCAATTTTTCAATAGCGCCCGGAAAACAATGACCATTTCGCCGAGTTATTTTTCTAAAGCGAGTGCGATGCTTTCAAAGCCTCGTTTTGTTTTCAGAGAACCAATTGTAGGATTCTCGTGTATAATAAACAATTTCTCTTCCTCTTTGTGATGAGGCGCTTTGCGCTACACAATCGCGTCATATTATCGTCATGATTCACTGGCTTTATTGTTCCTATGTGACACATCAAAACTTTGTGTCTGTCAAGAGGAGATAGATTTTGCAAGCATAAGAAGTTAGGGAGAGACAAGAAGGGAGGAAACGGATTTGTGTTTTGCATTTGTGTGATTATGTTTAGTATGAATGCATGATGATGTACAGTGAGTAAATGAGAGGAGAAATGCTGATGCGAGAGATGCCTGTCAGTGAATCACGTTACTAAAAGAATCACTCGGAGAAAAAAGGATGTTTAAACGCAGATGTTTAAAGTATGATATAGTACCGCGAAACGTACAGATACCCGCGTGAAAAAAGTTTGCATGGCTCAAGCATGGCAAGACACTTGGAAATATCTGGCAGAAGCATAGATCACGGCTGAATGGGAACATGGCGCAAGCCTTGCTCCTGTCCGTTTCCCATACTTAGGACACGTTAAACACATGAATATTCTTAAGAACATGTAAGTGTAAAAAAAAATTAGCCTGCGTTAACAATGAAAATCTCATGTTTGCCAATAGCCGACATGTTTCTAAATGGTAGGTACGCTCCCCGGGTGCACCGCACCGGTTCGCGCACCAGGTAGTGTAGCACATTTTCTTTATAAAACTTTTTCAGAATTTAAATTGTGCCAATTGCCAAAATAACTACCATTAGTGAGTCAACAATCCGTGTGAAACTAGTCACGCACTAGGTAGCTTCGCACGTATTCTACGAGAATTTTTTCAAAATTTAGATTGTTTGAACAGCCACAATTACTAAAAATTGTCAGCCGACGATCCCGGTGCACCAGATAGAGGACCACATAGTATAATACTTATTCTGCGAGAACTTTTTACAAATTTAGATTTTGTGAATAATGAAAACAATTCCAAATGGTCAGTCGACGACTCGGGTGCACCAGGTCGTACCCCAGGTAGCTTAACACGTATTCTACGAGAACTTTTTCAAAATTTAGATTGTTTCAACAGCCAAAATTGCTCAAAACTGTGTGTCGACGATATGGGTGGTCGAGGTCGAACACAAGCTAGTTTAAAACGTTTTCTGCGAGAACTTTTTAAAAATGTAAATATCGTGAATAATAAAAACAATTCCAAATGGTGTTCGACGACCCGGGTACACCAGGTCGCTCCTCAGGTAGCTTAGCACGTATCCTACAAGAACTTTTTTAAAATTTAGATTGTTTCAACATCCAAAATTACTAAAAATTGTGTGTCGACGATCCGGGTGCTCCAAGTCGAACACAAGGTAGTTTAAAACGTTTTCTACGAAAAATTTTTAAAAATTTAAATTTTGTCAATGACAACCCGGGTGCACCAGGTCGCGCTTTAGGTAGCTTAGTACGTATTCCACGAGAACTTTTTTAAAATCTAGATTGCACCAGATAAAACATCAGGTAGTATAATACGCATTCTACGAGAACTGTTTCCAAATTTAAATTTTGTGAATAATGAAAACAATTCCAAATGGTGAGTCGGTGACCCGGGTGAACCAGGTTGCACCTCAGGTAGTTTAGCACGTATTCTGCGAGAAATTTTTTAAAATTTAGATGATTCCAACAGCCAAAAGTAATAAAAATAACAATCTAAATTTTGAAAGAGTTCTCGTTAAATACGTGTTAAGAACATGGGGCGCGACCTGGTGCACCCGGGTCGTTGAATGACCATTTGGAACTGTTTTCATTATTCGCGAAATATAAATTTTGAAAAAGTTATCGTAGATTACGTAATTAAATACCTAGTGCTCGACCTGGTGCACCCGGATGGTCGACTCAAAATTTCTAGTAATTTTGGCTGTTGGAAAAATCTAAAATTTGAAAAAGTTCTCGTGGAATATGTACTAAGCTACCTGAGGCGCGACCTGGTGCACCCGGGTCGTCGACTTATCATTCAGAATTGTTTTAATCATTCAAAAAATATAAATTTATAAAAAGTTCTCGTAGAATACGCAATTAATTACCTGGTGCTCGACCTGGTGCACCTGGATGGTCGACTAAAAATTTCTAGTAATTTTGACTGTTAGAGAAATCTAAATTTTGAAAAAGTTCTCGTGGAATATGTACTAAACTACCTAAGACGCGACCTGGTGCGCCCGGGTCGTTGACTTGTCATTTGGAATTGTTTTATTCATTCAAAAAATATAAATTTTAAAAGAGTTCTCATAGAATACGTAATTAACTACCTGGTACTCGACCTGGTGGACCCGGTTGGTCGTCTCATAATTTCTAGTAATTTTGGCTGTTGGAACTATCTTAATTTTGAACAATTTCTCGTAGAATACGTGCTAAACTACCTGGTGTGAGACACAGGGCATCCAGGTAGTGAACTTACCATTTAGAGACGTGTCAGCTATTGGCAAGCCTAATATTTTCATTTTTAACGCAGGCTAATTTTCTTTGACACTTACATGTTCTTAAGAATATTCATTTGTATTTAGCGTGTCCTAAGCTTGGGAAACGGACAGGAGCAAGGCTTGCGCCATGCTGCCATTCAGCCGTGGCCCATGCTTTAGCCAGATATTTCCAAGTGTCTCGCCATGCTTGAGCCAAGCAAACTTTTTTCACGCGGGTATTAACTCGTAACATCTTCTATCTTTTTGAGATATTAGGCGTAAAACTATTTTTATGTTAAACTGAGACTTCTAAGATGTTAGATTTAAAGTTTCAAGATGTTAAATTCATTGTCTGAGTGCAGGAAAACGCCATACCTCTCACGGCCATTTCTGTCGTACAAACTAAAAAGATACATGAGTCCACTGAGAAAATCGAGAAAAACTTTTTGCCCAAAGAACTTTAATATCGAATAAAATTTTGGATAATTAAGATACGTTATTTGGGCAAAAATAATGTGGTTTTTCATATTTTGCAATAAAAAAGTGATTTTCTAAACAATTTCTATAGGAAAATGGACTTGCGATGTTTAAATAATCGCAGAATGTCAAAAATACAAGGCAAAAAGAACACAAAGTCACTTGCGAATGATGTCTTTGGCGAAGAACTCGAGCTCAGCCTCAAGATACAACACCAAAACATACGTAAGGGACACTGTGTATTTAGTCGCTGTTCCGAACTTACCCGAACGATCGCCGCTAGTGTATAGCCCAATTTAGCCGGGACTTATTTCCCGTGGATTTCCGAACAGAGTCCGAGCTAATTTGCATAGCTAAAAGAATTCGTAAGGGCAAGCGATTCTTTTCGTTTGTCAATTCGCGTCGCACTCTGTCACTTTTGCAACGCAAAAAAGACAAAGTTCTTTAGGTTCTTTTTCATGTGTATGCTGATGACGTATTGCCTTCCTTGTACAACTTTTAGGACACGCAAAGTGCTTTGTGTATCTTTTTCTGTTGTATTTTTTGACTTTTTCGACTTTTCTTATCTATAAACAATCGTTTTTTGCCATAAATATCAATAATTAATAGATTTTATTAACACAGATACAGCTTTCTCATACGAATCCAACGATACCAAAAACTCATTTTTAATAAAAATGTCACTTACGTATCTTTTTAGTTTGGACGGCAGAATAAACAATGAACAATAATAAGCAATGATAAATAATATAAACAACAGATAATAAAAAAGCGCACGCGAAACCCCCTTTTCAATTTCGTGGAAAATGCCTTCGGCATCTGTTGTTCTTTCCATGTAGCTTATAGTAAATGTTTCGTATCGTATGTAAACTTGTGCAAAAATTGAGTTTATTAATACGTTGGTCACGCTTAAAAAATTAGGATTACTAAGTGTTGCAGGTAATCATTCAAGCAGGGTAATAGTCAGCTGATTACTTCCATCTGAGGTAAACTTTCCGTGATTACAGACCTGCAATGTGCTACCTCTAGCGGAGTCCGTCGGAGGTATCTGCTACTCAACATGGAAAGTTTACCGCAGTTTAGACTTTAGAGTACACACCTCGAGTTTAATGACCACCCCCTCCCTAAAAATGTTGTACGAAACTGATGCTGACCCCTCCTATTTTAAAATATGAAATACAAGTTTGATTCTATATAATCGTCAATCGAACAGTGACTAACTTGTTAAAACTATTTGACACTACATAGTATAAAAAGACTTCTAATTAAATTCTTTAGACATTTTTTCTTCATTTGAGAATATTGATGCACTTTAAAGATTAACTCAGACGGCAGATTATCTTAACTACTAATTATGACTTTTCCATAAACTCTTTTTCCCTTTTTTAAATAATTCTTATTTTTCCCCTGTCTTCAAGAAATCTTCCCCTTTGTAGCTTTTTCGCTCAAAATTTAACTGAGTTAATAGAGCTCAATAAGAAAATCCAACTATTTTTAGTTCAAAGTTACTTTTTTGGCTGAAAAGACTACTATCATATTTTTGTTTTGAAATTCGTCTCACTTGGTTAAAAATTCTATTATTTGGTTAAAAATAAAAAAAATATATTTTGTTGAGAATTCGTTTTATTTATCGTGAAAAATTAATTTTTTATCTAACAATTTAGCTTTCTGATTTTTTGTTAATTTTTTTTACTTTGGTTGAAAATTGAACTACGTTGCTAAAAAAGTTCATTTTCTTTACTGAAAATATAACTTATCTATCTTTGACTGACAATTAATATTTTAATTTGAAAATTGATTTTTTCTGGTTGAAAATTCATCCTTTTTTGTACGAAATTTATCTTGTTCGTTTCATGTTAATCTGTGTGGATGTTATGTTGGCAATTCATTCTCTGTGGATGTAAAATTTCACTACTTGGTTGAAAACTTACCGTAAATTAACTTTTTTTGGTAAAAATTCGATTGTTTTGTAAAAAATAGCCTTTTTGGCTTGTAAATTCAACATTTTGTGAGAAGATTCAATTATTGGATTGAAAATGAGATGTTTTCTTAAAAATGCATATTTTCAGGTCAAAAATTCGACTTTCTGTAGAAAATTTATCCTGTTTACTAAAAGATTCACCTGTTTGAAAAAAGTTCAACTATTTGTGGGATTTCGAATGAAAAAGGCCCTTCTGGCCAGTTTTTGTTCGACTCATGTTCTGAAAGCAACCGGAAGGTGGTATATTTCATGTCTGAAAAAAGTATAACATTTACGCTTATGACATTTGCCAACTTCAGATGCACTTTTCTCGAAGAGCGGGTTTTCGAAGTTTCCACTCAAAAAATGCCCTGGTGACTCATTTTTCAACTCCATATTGGCCAAATGGATCTTTTTTATTTGGACACCCACATTTAATACGAAATTTATGTATTTATTTTAAATTCTTCTTTTTTCCTAGAAAGTTATTCTTCTTAATTAAAAATTGAACTATTTGATTATAAATGTATATATTTTGTCGGAAGTTCGTTTTTAGCTAGAAAATTGAAAAATTTGGTAGAAAATTCGCCTATTTAGTAGAAAATTAGTTGGTTTAAATTGAAAGTTAAGTTTTTTTAATGACAACTCAACAATTCCATTTTTAGTTAAAAATTTCTCTTTTTGGATTTTATTAAACTTTTTTAGATTTAAAATATAAATCTTCTCTTGATTAAAATATGAACTATTACATTTTTTGTTCAGATTTATTCTTTTTTTATTGAAAGTTCCACTACTTGGTTAAAAGTTAAACTATTTTGTTAATTCATAAGAACCAGTAAGATTTCACGACCTCTCTCCATCAGATCGTCTAACGTTATTTTTGGGATGGCTCCTGAGTGAATTAACTAAACAAATTTAGATAGTAAAAATTACGTAAGATTAGCAGGGGGTTCAAAACTTACAAACTGTAACGAAGGGGAGTACGTGATTTAGAATTTCAGGAAAACACTTTAAGTAATTTATGGACGGCCCCTAGCCAGAAAAGTAATTCCGCACACTCTTTCTTTCCCTCTTTTTTCTTGTTCCCATCTTTTTTCTTTTTTTTTCTTACAGATTTACTATAGCACCCTTTTCCTTACGCTTTTGTGATGTAGTTTTCGATTCATCATCCGTTTGTCCGTTTGTAAGTGAAAGCGGACGAAAAGGACTGTATTGTATGTCTATCTGAACTAGCGTTGCGTCCACATTATGAGAAACAAGGCAAGAGAGAAAACGTGTGGGTATGTGCTTGCTAACGCGAATTCACTTTAAAGGGACCCAGTGCGATTTCCCAATTGCGAGTAGCGACAGACGAATTCCGCATAGTGAAATGCAGCATCTCACTACCCCGCTTTCAGATGTATATGTATATACACACTGTACATATTCGAAAGGCGCCTAAACGTGAACAGATAAACAGACAAATAAGCTCGTACCTATAGATAGAGGGGTAAAACCACAAATACGACATTCTATGGGATATAGGGTTGTCTCAAGTTGAAATGTCGACTTGTTAAGGAAGATGCTACACCGATTAGGCTTATTTTTGACAAGTATCGTCAAGTGATTGCGTGTTCTTCTTTTTTCATGACTTTTTTATTTATAATTTTATAATAGGGGTGGCTCATAATGCGGATCAATACCTAAGGTACAATTGTATTTTAAAAACTTGAGGCATTCTGAAAGCACTTAGAACGCATAATCGAATCCATTCATAGCTTATTAAGACGTAAAAAAGTCACTTAAAAATCTCCCTCCCATACACCTTACCCCTCTAAATTCCCCAACTTCCCCTCTCCGCCTCTACTTTTCCTCCCCACACTGCAACCATCGGTTTCCCTCTCTTTCCCACCTTCTATTTCATCTAATTTCCCTCTCCTCAGTTCCCCCATATTTCCCCTCACTTTCCCTAGTTCCTCTCCCCTCATTTCCCTGAGTTCCCTGAGTTGTGAGTTTTCAGCTGTGAGTTATCAGCTGTGAGCTCCCCGGGCGTATACCCGACAGACATTGCAAGAGCTTCTAACTGGGGCTACGAAACTTAAAAAATTATACCATTTACATTGTTTCATATTTCTCGTAAACCGTTAAATCAAGTAAATTTTTTTCGTTTTCTAGTTACTATTAAAGAGATCGAAATCAATGAAACACAAAGCATTTTATAGTAAGGGGTCGCCTAAAGCTACGATAACAGTTTGAGGGAAGGGATTCAGTTCAGTAAATACGTAATGAGGTTTTCAATCACTTTCATATTTCAGACTTCACACTCTTTCCCCTGTTCTTCTCATTTCCCATTTTTTCAAGAATCCTTCCTTTTCAACTATTTTCAAGAAACCTCCCTTTTTTCCCATTTTTTCCGCATAAATGCGAACTGAATTAATAAAACCGAATAAGAAGATTGAATTATCTTTGGTTAAAAGTTAAGTTTTTGCTGTTTAAAAGTCTACTTTGATATATTTCGTTCGGAATTCATCTGGTGCGGTTCAAATTTCGTCTTTTTGGTTGCAAATTTTTTGATTGTTTTAAAAATGCAACTATTTTGTTAAAAAGTCATCTTTTTTGTCAAAAATTCAAGTACTTAGTTCGAAGTTGAACTATTTTGTTAAAAAATTTTTTTTTAAGGATTCATGTCTCTGGTAAAAATTTAACTATCCTATATTAAATTGTAGGTACGGTGAGTGAGGGTGAGCGGAGTCACGAAGCTTATCTGCGATCAATGTGTTAACATAAGATGGAGCTATGCTTGGTCCTATATTATCAGATGGAATACGCATTTACGCATTTGCGTTTGCGGGTGCGCCCTGGAGAATTTCAATTTTATTTACGAATTTTAATTTTTGAAGAGTCTAAATGCGAAATTTCATTGCGCATCTTTTTCGTCGTAGACAAATAGTTGTAGATTTTTTAGTGTTCTAATTAAAATTTCAGCACAATCGAATTAATAATTTACAAATTAATAATATTATAAGTCGCTAGGGGCTAGGCGATTCCGTAAAAATTTTCATAAACAAATTTCGAGTTTAGCTATTTTACGACGAATAAGGTCAATTTGTTTACAGGCTTAACAAAGAATGCCTCTCTAATAACCCTTTATTGCAACGCTTTGCAATTTTATAATAATTATTGATTACTTAAACAATTTTCATTTTTAAAATTCCGAGTTTGGTTAATTCCATCAAATTTTTGACGGAAAGAATTAAGAATGTTTTCTGGTGACATTTTGATAGGATACTTTTTAAATTTACAATAATTATTAATTAATTAAACAATTTTTACAAATAAATTCTGAGTTCGGCTATTTTTCAACGATTGCGCGTAATTGAAAATAAAATAATTAACTAAAAATATCTTTGCGATTACTTTTTTATGCTGGTTTGAAAATTCTACAGAACTAATAATTGTTTAAACAATTTCAATGAAGACGGTCTATTTGTTTAAGAAATCGAGCAGAAATGTCCTTCCGATGACTTTTTGCTTTTATAAGCAAATTTAGACTCTGGCTACTTTCGAAAGAATAAGCTCAATTTTTGTTCACGAAATGGACCAAGAATGTCTTGGCGACGACTCTTCACTATGATACTTTTCAAATTGACGACGAGTGTTGATTATTTCAACATTATTCACAAACACATAAGGGGCATTATTCCTCAACTGCCCCAACTCAAAAAGTCATGTTTTTCGATTGTCTCTAAATTCTGGGAATATGTTCGCCGACCCAACAGTAGTTAATCCACAAACTTATAGACCAGGATTACCAACCCTCCCCAAGTGAGGGGGGGTTGAATTTTCAACCCCAATGCCTGCAGGGGTAGTT
>NC_046660.1:84794667-84806439 GCF_010883055.1 Belonocnema kinseyi
GTAATCCTGGTCTATAAGTTTGTGGATTAACTACTGTTGGGTAGGCGAACATATTCCCAGAATTTAGAGACAATCGAAAAACATGACTTTTTGAGTTGGGGCGGTTGAGGAATAATGCCCCATAAATAGTTTGGCTATATTTCAACGAGTACGTTCAAATTTTGTGTACGGAATAGACTAAAAATGCATTTTTTTACTCTTTCTTATAACTTTGTTGTAACTTTTGTTGCAAATATATACGTTGACAATATATTCACTTATTAAAAAAATAACAGTTTAAACAAATAACTATTTATTAAAAAAGAAGAGATTTGGAATTTAATTCCTTGATATATACCTAATTTCCGCAATTTATTCATTATTTCAATATTAATAAAATAATGTATGCTTTTAAGTATAACAATATAACAGTACTTATTAATTTAAACATAATTGTCCTATTGTATTAAGTACTTTTTAATCTCGCCGAATACATTTTATCGGCTTAAAAGAAATGTATAAGTTTAATTAGTACAACCGAAAAAAAAAACTATTCCCAAGTCGCGAAGTGCAAATTTGTCCACCATTTTTCAACTTGGAAAGCTTTCAATCATAAACATGTAAATATTAACCCTTTTTAATAGTTGAAGTGTTGAGTTATTAGATCTTAGAAGGCGTCAACACCCTTTCTTTTGCAGGGCGTAATAAATTGGTCCTGCGATTTTTATGTGAATTCAAACTATATAGTAACTACTGCGGAGTGTATAAAAATACTGAGAACCCTGGGAAAAATTTTTTTTCCATTTAAATTCTTAATTTTGTGCAAAAAATATTTTTTGGTTTTAAAATTAGTAAATAGAAAAATGAAGAAAAATTTGGTTCTTTAGACATATTGAACTTTTTGATTGTAGAATTGAGATGAAAAGTTAAATTTGTTATAGTACATTTTTTTCCTTTTTTGATACTAGTGGCTAAAAATAAGAAAAATTAGGAAAACTTGACTGATTTTTTGTTGATATTTTAAACGTGAGGGAGAAAAAGGAAAAATCCCTAAACATTATTCCGTGCTTTTCAATTAAGAAAGCAAGAATAAAAAAATTACGTATCACAAGTTTATTGAAGATAAATTTATAAAAATTTTGTCGCTTCTTTAAATTGAATACCGGGAACATTTTTGCTAGTATAGTATGAGTTAGAGCCGTTAAAAAGTTTCTGTTGGTTTTTCTATTTCTTTCGAGTCTGGCAGTTATTCTCTTGAAACGGCGTTTTTGTGCGTTATGCATTTTTCAATAGCCACTTTTCTTTCCCTCTGGTTTCAGGATTACTGTCTGGCCCTAATGGACTCCTAAGGATCCTTTCTTTTATTCAAATTAAACAATCTGCTTTACGTGAAATGGAAAATCCTGTTTAACTTCATTAATTTTTTTAAATACAAGAAAATCTTAATAACAGTCATCCTCATAAAGAAATGAAAAATCTGACTGTTTTTAATATATATTTCTTCTTTAAATTTTAAAATAAAACCGGACTGAAGTTATGTTGCTTTTAGAAAATTGATAAAAAATTCTAAATGGTCTTTTCTCATCAACCGAGTACTATGAACATGAACTTTATCATGTGAAAATTACGACACTTGTGAGAGAACACGTATGGATATATGCATGTAATATCCTGACTGCACCTTTGCCTCAGTGGTATACGTCGTCACTTTATAATGTAATGTCAAGAACATTATGCTCCTTAGTGAAGTTGCAATTATTTAAATTGCAAACTTGCTTTGCATGAGACTCAAATTTTTCTTTAACAAATTTATTCTTTGGTAATTCATATTCAAAAATAAGTTTTCAAGATTATAATGTAGAAAGAAACAATTTCAATTATGCAATTTTGAATGATTTTTATTTTAAACTCTTTAAAATTCGTACGTTCCTATGTGAAAAAAGAAATATTTGAAGTTAATTATTTTTATTCTATTGGTCTGATGTCAAGATTTGAAAAAATGTTGATTTCATTTTCAAACTCCGAAAACCCGAACTCTCTAGCCCCGCTGGGATTCGAACCCAGGTCTTCAGATAGCTAGTCTGGTGCTAATTTTCCTCTGACATGTTGAAGGCTTTTTCTAGTAATTCAATTTGCAGGTTTCCAGTTTCAAATTCAACATATTTTAATGCTTCTAAATTTGATGTTGAATAATTTTAAGAACTAGAAATTTTTAAAAATAATTATATTTTGATCGTGGCTTCGAATTTCTATTGTAATTAATTTTCAATTGTAGCGGTTTGTCAAAAAGGAGCCTAAATCGTAGAATTTCGATTTCGAGAAAAATAAAAAATAATGGATTCA
The DNA here is from genome assembly GCF_010883055.1 of Belonocnema kinseyi. Taxonomy (NCBI): domain Eukaryota; kingdom Metazoa; phylum Arthropoda; class Insecta; order Hymenoptera; family Cynipidae; genus Belonocnema; species Belonocnema kinseyi. The sequence goes on from NC_046660.1 coordinate 84,796,990, forward strand.
CATCAATTTCAATTATTAATTTATTATTTTATTATTTTATTATTTTATTATTTTATCATGCAGACAGCAAGGATGGAGCCCAGACTTCCAACTTACTAGTACGGAACGATATTTTAAAGTTAGTACCTTTATCATACTCCTCTCTTTCGGGTTTTGGAATCTTCAGAAATCCAATATTTTAAAGTCATTATTTTAAATATTATTTTAAAGTCATTTTTCTCGAGAACGTCTGAAATACGTATCTTATTACTTTAGCATATTACAAGTATAATAATGACCTATTACTGGGAGGATTATGAATCCACACAAAAAATTCGGAAGGATGTAGCTTCTTCTTGATTGATCCGTCTTTAGCTATAAAACAACAGTCATGCGTTATCTTTTTTCTCTGAATTGAAGAGTATTTTATATTTACTCTATTTCTTATTTTTATAAAATTAATTGAATTTGTATAGCTTTAAGTTTAAAAGAAAATTTTTCATATGTTCTTATTTTTGAGACTTGGAATTATAATTTATTTAATTTTTAAGGCTAACTGAAAGTCTTTATAACTTTAATATAAAAATTTGAAATAAATTGGTTACTTGGATATAGCTCGAAACGTTAAATTCTTTCTTTCATGATGTATTAAACTTAAAATTGTTTATTTTTAATACTTCAAATTTAATATTGCTTATTGTTAGTTTTGATCCAGAGGGTTCGAAACAGAAAAAATAAATTTGCAATGCAAGCTGATTTTTCTAAATTTGACATAGTTCTCACTCAAAAGTTTTATTTTTATTTCAAACTATTTTTTCAATTGATAATTAGTATAATATAATCGATCATCTTTTTTTTAATTATTAGCTGCGAACTACGATGTCCTCAAAATAATTAATCGCCTAAAATTTACCCCAAATGAAATTGACTATCGTTAATTAAATTACACACTTCAGTAAAATTTCTCATAACTTGAGGTAGAGCTACAAATTGAAAAAGTTTCCCGTTTCTTCAAGAAAGCTTCAAACTAGGAAATTACGTTTTGAAGTTTGTTTCTAAATCCAAAGCTCCTTCCGATTTTCCTATTGCTTAAAATTATTTTCAGAAAATACACTTCAGAAAGAAGCATTTAGTTTTAGACTATAAAACATTTTGCCGTCTTGCCTTGAACGTTTTATGGCTTGCAGTAGTTTACTTTTACTACTGGAGTTAAGCGACTCCGATATGTCTGGCAATAACTGAATTTATTACTTACTTCCCTTTTTCCCTTTTATTTTTATCACATGCCATACGAATCTGTTATGCATTATTATTATTATTATTTTTATTTCCTTTGTTAAACTTTTGACCTTTAGTATTTCCAAATGGATAATAGAATACGAAGATACTAATGTCAAATACAAAGAGGCCGTTAGAATAATCCGTCACGCTATTCTGGAAACTTTGTCTACCCCTACCCTTTCTTGTCACATATTACATAAAGCTTGAATTTTATTATAAAACAGGAAACATACAAAATTAATATTTTAACAGACTTTATAGTCTAAAATACTCTCGAAAGAGGGAAAGTAGGGCGAATTTTTTCATTTCATTTATATATATTTTTGGGTTCAATCATTAACAGTCTGAATTTAACAAAAGCAGATGAGTTTTGAACAAATTAGTTAAAATTTTCAATTAAGAATATGGATCTTAAACTAATCAAAATTATTTTTCAACTAGGTTGTTCAACTCTCAAACAAGCAATAGAAATTTCGATCAAGAAAATTAATTTTCTACTTAAAAAAGACCAGATTTCCAACAAATTACACAAATTTCCAGCCAAATTGTTGAATTTTTCAATCGAAACAATCAATTTTTAATCTATAATAGAGCAGTAAAATTGTTAGTTGAATACAAAATAATTTTCACGAAAACAAAAATAATTTTCAACAAAATAATTACATTCTTAATCCAAGAGATAGTTCTCTCACTCATAAAATTATTTTTTATCAAAGTAGTTCAATTTTTGACCAAAAATATATTCATTTTCTGTCAAAAAAAGACTTTAACTTTCAAAGGAGCAGTTAAATTTTTTATCGAGAAGATTGTATTTCTACCAAAGAAGAACAAATTTTCAACCAAATTGTTTCTCAATGATGAAATCTGAACCAAAAATATAATGGTAGACTTTTCAATTTAAAGGAATTAACTTCCAACGAAAAATAGTTGGGTATTCTTATTGAGTGCCATTAATTTAGTTCACATTTAAGCAAAAAAAAAACGAGAAAAATTGGAAGTTTTTCAAATCAGAGGGAAAATGAGGAATTATTTAAGAAAGGAGGAAAGAGAGGAATAAGAGAAGAATGTGAAGTCTATATTTAGATGCTTTGCTTTTACAATTATATCACTAAATTACATTTTTTTATTCATTTAAAAAAGTTATTATCGGCATTTATGTTTTCTATGCTGAATGAAACCTTCTGCGTTAACCCATTCCCTGTCAGTGTGACGTAGTGTTTAAAAGACCCAAAAATGATAAGCATATGCATTATAAATATTATTAATTCATTAGAACAAGAGTTTTAATAACAAGTTTCCTCAATATGGAAAAGCTTACAGTCTTCTAAATTAATATTTTGCATAACGAGATTGAAAATACAATTCAGTGAATAATAAGCGTCAGTTGATATTGGCTCTGTGGTAGGTCGGGTCAAGCTATAATTACCCTGAGCAATAAAAATCCTTATTTTACGATGCATCGGGGCAATTAGTGTCTTTTTGATCAACGATGTGTTTTTTGGAGTTGAGCCAAGACTTTGACTCATTTCGAAAAAGCATACATGCCTTCCTAAAGTTACACAAAATTCATCCCGTTTTTATAATGTATAATATTCGCCATGCATTACAGATTTTAAAAATTAAAATATTAAAATTCGCGTCTTTGAAATGAAAGTATTTTTAATTTAGAGATACAAATTCTAAAGATTTTTGAACGAAGCATTAAAAATGATTAAAATACAATATTAATTAATTTAATTTGAACAGGATTATTTTAAGAAATTTAAATTATTTATCTTGAAACGTTTTCAATTTAATATAAATATTAAATATATTGATTTCGAGATTGACTAATTTATCAATTCAAATTTTAGACATTTAAATGTCTAATAATCAAGTTAATTTGCAGAATTCCTGAAACTAAAACCAAGAATTCAATAATCCAATAATCACCTACGTTTCGGAATTCATACAAACACCTCATCAAGGCGCTTTCTTCCCATCTTTCTTTTCCCTTCTTTATTTTTGTAAAAAAAAATTATTTTCTTTTTTAGAAAAATTTTCATCTTTTTTCAATTTGCAATATGAAAATTTCATGGTGGTTGTCCAAATTTGGTCCTTGGACTCTTGGTTTTACTTTTAGGAATTCTGCACATCAATCTATCAATTTTCAAAGTTTCGTTACATTACCTTAACCTTTAAAATGATATGCAAACTAATATGGAATTATCTTAAACAGATTTAGAATTTTTTATTTAATCAGAACAATTTTTTTAACGAAAAATCATTAAGTTTGACGCGAATACTTGAGCTACGTAAATCTACAGAAACTCTTTTTAAAGGGGAAACCATAATTTTCAGAGCCGTAGAGGTTTACAGTTCAATGTAGGTAAATTGGAATTTTTTCCCCAGTCTGAAATTTAAAATTTTCTTAAGGTATAAGTCCGGTGTCTGGGGTGAAAAAAATCTGAGTTTTGTTAGCTACATTTTTTGAAAGAAAAACATCTTGAAAATATGCTCCAAAAATTCCAGGTCAAAATTGAAAGTATTTAGAAAGTTATAGTAAAAATAAGTGAGCGCGCTGTAATGCATATGAAAGTGAGTAAACGCGCCAGCGGCAGCTGCACCGACCGTCCCCTCCTTTTTAGTACTGCTAAAACTTTTAAAAATTTAAGTTGCTAAAAATGATGACTATTTTTTCGAGGACTCCATGTTGACTTAGAAAATCATAAACAAATTTATGTAAAATGAAATTAAAAAATTTTTTTGTATACTTTAAGACTGTTATAAAATTATATCTAAAATTTAAAACGATCGGATTTCATTTTCATGTATAAAAAAATTTATGAAAAAACATCGACATTTTGGGCGTCACACCGGGCTTATACCTTAAACATTTGCTGTTGGTCCTAGGAAGTTGTAAATCTTCCTAAAATGGCAGTTTAAGCTGAGTAAATCTATAGAAATACATACATTTAAAAAGAAAAGAATGAATTTCCAGAGTTGAATATTCGTTTTTTTGTCGAGGTCTAGTTTTTTTTAACTGAAAGCTTAAAATTCAAAAAATCTAATTTTTTAAATGAAATTTCTTACCGTTCCAATTAAAGATTCATCATTGTATTTAAAAATTCATCTCTTCAATTCAAAATTTAACTATTATGGTTAAAAGTTAATTCTTTTTAATTAAAAAGCCTATTGTTATATTTTTTGTTGAGAATTAATCTTTCCTGTGTTGATTATTAATCTATTTTGTTTGAGCCTCATCATTTTCGTTGCATTTTACTTTTTTTCTTTAAAATTAATTTTTTTCCAATTTGAAATGTCAACTATTATGTACAATTTTTGAGAAAATTGAACTATTTTGGGTTAAAAGTTAATTATTATTTTCGGTTGAAAAATCCACTTTTTTGTTGATTATCAATCTGTTTTCTGTAAGCATTCAAATAATTTGTCAAAAATGTCTTTTTCGGTTTCTAGTTCATTCTTTTAACTGAAAATGTAACTATTCAGTATTTGGTGATAAATTTATTCTTTTTAATGGAAAATTCAACTATTTGGTTCGAAATTGATTTATTTTATATGTTAATTCAACTACTTTTTGAAAATTCGTCTTTTTCGGTTGAAAATTAATTTTTTCAACTAAAAATTGGACCAATCCATTTTTCGTTGAAAATTGATACTTTTTAGTTGAAAGCTTAACTATTTAGTTAAAAATGTATTTTCTTAAAGGTCAAAATTGATGTATTTTGTTGTAAGTTTGTCTTTTCTGGTAGAAAATTCTTCTTCATGTTTATAAATTAATCTTTTCGGTTGAAAATGGAACTAGTTGGTTGAAAGTTAAACACTTTTATTCAAAATTAATTTTTTTGTTCGAAAATTCACCAATTCATCACTTCGGTCTGGACTTGATATTTTGACTGATATGCAACTTCATGTAAGGGAAACCACCCTACAGTAGATAATGATTTACAGTAGATAATCTTGATTAAAATTGTGAAAAACTTCGCTGTCAAAATTTGCAGCTCTGCGATGGTCTGGCTGTTGTTTTAAGTTAAAGGCTGTGTTTGTTGATTTTTATTCATTAATTTTAAATTATTCATTTTTTGTAAATTGTAAATAATAAGCCAAAAATAGTGTAACATTGTAGCTATTAAAAATCCCAGAAATTTTAATTATGTGAAGAACTTCCTCGAAAAAGATTTCATTTTAGGACCAAGGTTTATAAAAATTTTTCACTTTCCTGTCAACACAATTCAGATTATATAGCATGAAGATTAAACATCTCGTACCAATCGTATGGAATATAAGAGATGAAAAAATGTAAAAAGTGTAATCTTCTATGATTTTTGTAAGATATTGAAAGTTTCAACTATTATTTACTGAATAAACTAATGGTAATTGTAAGTTTACTAATAATGAATTATATTGATCGACAATTGATTATTCTGTTATGCTCCGGAATAATACCAGAAACGATTATCTATTGATGGATAGAAGTGTAAAATTCGTACCCTTGATTGGGTCTAATAAAAATGTGGAATATGGCTAATTTACTAAGTTTTTATCATTTTTGTCTATAAGAATATTTATTTTAACATGTAAGCTTAATTAAAAAACGAAAATCTTTCTTCATATTTTAACACTGATTCATTTGAATACTGTTGATTTTTCTCCTATCTACTGTAGGGTGTCTTCTCCTACGTCTCATATTTGTTCACATTTGATATAGTTTATGTACGTGATAAAAATCACATCATCTCAATTATGATGAGCAAGAATCACGAAGCTTGGAAGAATGAACGTAAAAAGTGTAACGGAAAGAAGATAAACTGGTTAATATATAAACAAGTCTTAGGTATCGATCATAATACGTACTAAAATAAACGGGTATACAATATAAAAAGAGTGCATAAAAAAAAATTATAGATCTTTGGATGCGGTGATTCTGGTATTATCGAAAGGGAGAGTTACGTGGCCTGTGGAATTTCACTGCCCACATTTTCCCTGCCATAATTTCCGTCTGAAAACATAATCGTGTTTCATTCACGACGAAAATTGCTCGAACCGCAATGAAAATTCCTCGACGTGAAGGATGCCCGGGCGGGCGGACGAAATCATGAGACGACGGATTGCCATGGTTACCTGACCTATTTCACCGATCAATCGCAAATTCAGGCAAATTCTATAATTTAGTTAAAAGCAAATATATATCATTATCCATCAGCAACATTTTCCTTTACATACGATTGTATGCCCCGCTTTAATTTTCCTTTCACGCGAGAAGAGAACGCGATATCATTGCATTGTGTGTTGCCAAGAACAATTATGAACACAGAGAAAAATATTGAGAATATTTGTCTTTCCTTTCCTCAGGTTTTTATTAATATTCAATTTCCGATGCACAATATTGTAATTGTAAATCCACTTTCGAATGCTTTCAATTCTATTTAATTCAACATTGTCAGAGGCTTAGATTGAAATTGATCCGTTCTACTAACTACGTTAACGATCTAAGGGGGAGGGGGTTGCTCTAAAAATTCGGTGGGTAACAGGGCAGGGGGAAGGCACAGTAGAGCAAAAAAAGTTTCTATACATAGAAAAAACAAAGTGTGAATTGAACACTCATTTTAGGGTACAATTTACCTACAACAAAAATTACTCGTCGTAATGTGAATGGTACACTGTAACAAAATAGATGCTTCATTACCTTCATCTCTTGGAAATTTTTTTTTCACATTTCAGAAATACCATTTTTTGAAGATTTTCAGATTTCTTAACCAAGGTTTAAGGGAGCTTTAACATACAACATGACACTCTGAAGGGTAGGGGGAGGTCTGTTCTAACGTCGAAAAGTTCTAAAGTCGAAAATTTAAACCCGTGTCGATATATCAAGTCCAATATTATAATCGACAAACAAATTTAGTAGTTGCTTTTTCAAGTAAGTAGTTAAATTTTCAAGCCAAACTGACGTATTTTCAAACCAAAAAGTTAAACTTTCGATAAAAAAAAGTTCATTTTCCGTCAAGAGAGAGGTTTTTTAAACAAGCAATGTTCAATCTAAATTTAAAACTGTTCATTTCGAAATTTCCCAAATTATGTCGATTGCAATTTAAAAACTTTAGTTCATTGTAAAGATGATTCTCATCACTTTAAACTGGATTTTTTTCCCCCGAATCGTGAATAATTGAAAAGTTTATTCCATTTTTAACATTTTCATTTCAGCTTTGAATGTTTAGAAATTATAGGTCATATTAAAAATGTTTTGATTATTAAACTATTACATTAAAAAGTGATTTCATATCCATGCACAATACTTAAATTGTTCGAATATTCAAAATCGCAAAAAATTTAGAAGATTCAGAAGATTAAAGATTTAAAAAACTGAAAAAGCTGTTTTATTGAATTAACAAACCAGTCTTGGTGGAATCTGTATAATTAACTTTTTTCCTCAACAAAATGATGTTTATTTCAGTGAAACCTTTCTGGATTTGATACAAAATTTTTTAGTCAAAAATCCGAGTTTTGTTTCAAATAAAAACATTTGATAGCGCAGACATCAAAAAAGAGTGTTTTTCAGTGAACTTTTTTATTTTACACTATGCAAGTTCTATAGACATTTATTATTGCTTGAAACATTTTGTTTTTTAAGAATATTAAAAGTTATTTTACATGATAATAATGTACTGAATTTTAATATAACAAATTCTATAGATAATATTTTTTATTGTAGGTATATATCTTTTGAATTGAAAAGAACAATTTGATTTATCTACTTAAAGGTAATTTTTTAATGATATTATGTATGATATCTATTTTTTAAAATAAAAATGAGTACAAACAAATATTTCAAACCATTAGAATTCTGTGACTTATTAGCACATAAAATACATATGTGAATTTTTGGCGGGTAATTTACAAGTGTTTTGAACCAACTTTTGCCATTTTTGTTGCAGGTGAAGATTACTTTGAAATTGTTGTAAAGATCAAACTTTTTTGTTGAAATATACTCCTAAATTATAAGTTTAATTTGAAATTTTTTAAATCTATAAATTAGTCTAATTTATAACACTTCAAATTCAAATTATACAAATTCACAATCTTAATGAATTATTGCTTTTTTTGGGAAAACGATCCCTACAACTTTAATGTTAAAAATTAAAAAATTTAAATTAGATTAAAATCCAAATTAAAAATCCCATTTAACGTATAATAATCAAATTGGTGCAAACACCTGTTAAAAAAAGAACAACAATCCGACGCCCAAATTTGGACCACAACGAATCAAACAAAAACAAAAAACTCCTATTGTAATCTGAAAAATTAAAAAAAAATTTAATTTTCGGACAAAAATAAAAAAAGAGGAAAGAAAATTGAGAAGGCAGCCAACCACATTTCCTTCCTTCTCTTTTTCTTTCTTTCGTATTTTTTATTTTTATTATCATCAAATTACAATAAAATAACATTCAAAATAAAAATAAATAAAATTGCATTACCAACGTTTCAGTGTCCTTATCAAGGCAAGAAAAATTTAATAGGTAGAAATTGAAAGCACCCACGGACAGGTGCAGTTTGCATCAACTCTAATGGCATTATACAGGGTGTCTAAAAAGTCCCGGGACGGTTGGATATTTCCTTAAGTAAAATATTTTTCAAAAAAGTGAAGGTCATTCCTGAAGTAAATTTCAACGAGGAATTCAATGGTGACCTTAATTTTGACCTTGAGGTTGGCCCTCATGGCTTTTTGAAGGTCAACTTTGTTGTTTTAAATGGAAACCCCCTTGTTTACATCTGCAATCGATAGAGTGGAAAATTCTACTTTCGGGTACGTACTCAAGTCATAGGTCAATTGTAATGTTCAAGGTCAGTTAGAGGTTATTTGAAATTAACAAAGTTTTCCAAGGGGTCAGTGCAATTCCTGAAGTAAATTTCAACGAGAAATTCATTGGTGAGCTCTTTATTGATCTTGGTGATGATCTTCAAGGTTTTTTCAAAAATTTTTCCAAGCAGTTTACGTTTACGTTTAGCATTACCCAGGAGCAACGACGTGGACGGAGTAAATTATGTTCCCTTTGGGGTGCTTGATTAGCGTGAGTCCCCTTGCCTCTCACATTTCGGGGTGCTTGGTTAGCGTGAGTCCCTTGCCTCTAACGATTTAGGGTGCTCGGTTAGCGTGAGTCCCCTTGCCTCTCACGTTTCGGAGTGCTTGATTAG
>NC_046660.1:84806539-84816010 GCF_010883055.1 Belonocnema kinseyi
AGCGTGAGTCCCTTGCCTCTAACGATTCAGGGTGCTCGATTAGCGTGAGTCCCCTTGCCTCTCACGTTTCGGAGTGCTTGATTAGCGTGAGTCCCCTTGCCTCTCACGCTTCAGTGAAGATGTTTGAACTGAAAACCTTGAGCTTCTTGATAAAAATCTATGCGATTGTAAAAATGAGTTACAGCATTCTGAATCATCTCCCTATCAGTCAAAGTAGCCTGTTGCAGAATCCGATTCTACAATTCGTCTAAGCTTTGCGGTTGCCTTGAGTATACTTTGCTCTTTAAATAACCCCAAAGAAAATAGTCGAGAAGCGTCAGATCAGGAGATCTAGCAGGCCACTCGATTTCACCCCTTCTTCCAATCCACCTTTGAGGGAATTGATCTAAATATACTCGAACCTCCCAACCGTAATGAGCCGCTGCTCCGTCCTGCTGGATCCAAATATTTTGAAAATTATCGCCTGTAATCTCCATTATTCTTGGTACAATTTAGTTTCTGAGAAGCTCTTCATACGCACGGGCATTGAGATTACCATGGATGAAGAAAGGGCTTATCAATGTGTCATTCAAGATACCGGCACAAACATTAATCTTTTGTGGATATTGTGTATGACTCTCCAACATCCAATCAGGATTTGTGTCGGACCAATATCTACAATTTTGCCTGTTATCTTCACCTTTTAAAGTGAAAGTAGATTCATCTGAAAATACTGTATTGTACAAGAAAAGAGGATCTCTATCAATTCTGTCCATCATAATTTCACAAAATTTAACCCGACGATTAGGATCGTCTTCATTGAGCTCTTGTACCAGATGAACTTTGTATGGATGGAAATTAATGCTTTTTAAAATATTTCGCACTGTCTCAGGAGCAACATCACGCTCATCACTAGCTCGACGTAAACTAAGGTGTGGGTTTTCAACAAATGCTTGGGCTATGTCCATCTGCATCTCCTCAGATCCTGCAGATTTTGGCCGAACAGTTCTCTGAAGGTCCTTGATAGATCCATGACTCATAAAGCGCCTTACAGTTCCTTCAGTTGTTGATTTTGAGACAGGATTTAACCCTTCTCCATTAGGAAAAGTGCAATTAAAAAGCAAACGAACTTGATCATAAGATCGAACTCGATCTCCCCAACCACGCATCATTAATACAGATACCCTCTCTCGTTCCGAAAGTTCAGCTTGCGCCATAATAATCTTTTAGCGAAAGATAGTGAGTATGTACTCGTAATACGTAAATTTAGTTTCGATTCGTAATATTCGTATGAAAAAACGGTATAGGACTTATGGTATCGCCTTAGGTATTGACTTAGGTACCGAAAAACAGTATCGGACTGTATAACTCTTCGGAGAGGAACAGAACTCTCACCAGAACACCTGGAACTTTTAATGAAAAAATTCCTTATGATTTTACAATATTCAAAACGCTGTAACCAAGATCAATACAGAGCTCACCAATAAATTTCTCGTTGAAATTTACTTCAGGAATTACTCTGACCTCTTGGAAAACTTTGTTTATTTCAAATAACCTCTAACTGCCCTTGAATGTTAGAATTGACCTATGACTTGGGTGCGTACCTGAACGTAGAATTGTCCGCTCTATCGATTTCAGATGTAAAAAAAGGGGGTTTCCATTTAAAAAAACAAAGTTGACCTTCAAAAAGCCATAAAGGTCAACTTCAAGGTCAAAATAAAGATCACAATTGAATTTCTCGTTGAAATTTACTTCAGGAGTTACACTGACCTCTTGGAAAACTTTGTTAATTTCAAATAATCTCTAAACGACCTTGACCGTTACAATTGACCTATGACTTGGGTACGTACCTGAACGTAGAATTTTCCGCTCTATCGATTACAGGTGTAAAAAAAATGGGGTTTCCATTTTAAAAAAACAAAGTTGACCTTCAAAAAGCCATGCAGCTCAACTTCAAGGTCAAAATGAAGGTCACCATTGAATTCCTCGTTGAAATTTACTTCAGGAATGACCTTCACTTTTTTTAAAAATATTTTACCTGAGGAAATATCCAACCGTCCCGGGACTTTTTAGACACCATGTATAAATACATGTATATTTTTTGTAAGTTTTAAAAGTTTTTCATTCAATGTAATGTTTTTTGTTTGAAATGACATTGTCTGTAATATTATTTCGATTTTTTAAATCATAAACTAAATTTTGTGTAGGAGATCTGATTTTTGGCATGACAACTTCCTTAAGATAATAATTTAAATAATTTAAATGTTCAAATTTACCCCACATGGCCGAAATTATCCTGTTTGACGATAACAATTTAAAATTTATCTCTTGAAAGTGAAGATCAGATAATTCTAGAGTTTTTAATTCTAAATAATTTAATTTTTAACGCTTCTAATTAACATAATACTATTTCAATTTGTTTGAATTTGAAGTTCAAAATTTTCATATTATTCTTTAAATTTTAAGCACATTCAATTCAAAATTATTGTGAAGCAAATTTTTTATTTAAACACCAAGAACATTAAATTATGCACTACATGGAGATACACGCATCTAAAAGTTCAAGATTAAAAAAATTATTTTATAGATCTTCTCTCTAGTTTTTATGCTCTTTCACGGCACGAAAAATTTACAACTTGTACAGGTTGTAAATTTTGCTCCGAATATTTGCGGTAAACACAAAACTGAAACATAAACATTCTCTCACTTTATGTCGTAAAATTCCTGTAAAATTTAACAACTTGGCAAGGAATACCTTTTTCAGAAAACCCGATCATGCTCTAAACTATCACATTTAAAATCGAGCATACACATAAATGATAAAATGTCAAGTTCAGTATATAAATGGTTGAAAGCTAATATCGAATTTTACGTTCACTTTATGACTTGATACGGCTTTTAGGACGTACAAAGGTATCACATTTTAGCTTCCCTTCTTCGTCACGTACCACTAAAAATGTGTCGTTGATCGTGTTGGGTGAAAGTAGAAGGTTGAAACGTTAAACACCCCTGGGTGTTGTATAGGTGAAGCTTGACTGTATGTTCTCGAGGCAAGATGAGTTTCTAACTGGAACAACACATCGCCTAACATCCTTAACGTAATCCTGAACGTCGAAGGAGATTAACGCGAACCGGTGATCCTGGTGATCTTCCCTTTTTGATTCCATCGCTCGACACTTCCTTAGACACAGTGGTCGCGCACTCGACCATCCAATTATCTGAGCCAGAGTACTCGTGCCGGAGATTCATTAGACCAAGCTTGCCACGCTCTAGATGGTTGGAAATAGGATTTAACTGGGAAAATAGGAAGAGCTCAGGATGATATCAGTGGAAGAGGATGAGCCGCGAAGTTGGCCATTGTCGAAAGACAAAAGCTTCGAGCAAAGTCATAACTTCCCATTCGTACCGCTACTCGGATAACTTTTCGTTGGTGGGCCATTTCTCAACCCCACTAAACACCCCACTGCCCACACCACTCACATCTATAGTCTCTAAATCCCAGCCTCTTTGAATTGGTGACTTATTCCTCGAATGCATTCTCAAAATGTAATGCTAGTTCTAAATTACTTTATTTTGACCTCTGGCAACTGGTCTCTCAATTTTTACTCCTGGCCTTTACCTTTGCCCTGTCACTGAATTATTGCTTTTGGTGAATAAATACAGGAAACTGTGTGCAAAATGATTTGTTAAGAATAAAATATACTTCGAAATCAGCCATCATTGAACGCACTATCAACAATAATTTAAAAGTTATGAATTTGTTAATTATTTTATGTTTTCTTCTATTACGTCCTAGCTGTAATGAATTTTAATTATTGTATACACATTTTTATGCTTCGGTATACTCGAATTAGGTAGTGCTCAACTGCGAGAAATCCGAGATAAACTTACCAACTTGCTGTTCAAGATCGTATTTCCTGTTATGAAAGATAAGTTCGTTTCCAGTAGAAAAAATGAATTAGCAAAGATATTATTTGATAAAATACCGGGATAATATGATCGGCAAAGTTTTATTTTATTTTTAATAGCAAATCCTATGAATTTACTTTAAATATTACTTGATATTACACGAAATTACAAAACCTCGAATTAAAATTACACAACTGTAGGCACACAACAGTAAATTTGGAATTAATATGTGAGGAATGCTCATATTTGGTTATTCTAAAGGCATTTTGAAATTTCAGACAAGTAAAAACAAATGTTACATGAAATTACAAAATTGCGAATTAAAATTACACAACTGTAGGCACACATCAATAAATTTGGAATTAATAGATGAGAAATGCTCATATTTGGTTATTCTAAAAGCATTTTGAAATTTCAGAACAGCAAAGACAAATATTATGGTAACACGGGCGTAAATGTTATTCTCTTAGAGAATTTTTCGTTTAACTTACTAAAATCGATTTTTATTTCAAGGCATCACGAAACCAAAAAAGCGCCTTGACAAAGAGTTTTCAAATGTTACATTCTAAAATGCTGAGATTTGATGTTTTACAAAAACTGTTTCTTCGCGTGAGCAATCTGAATTTTTTCACAACTCAATTAGCTTTAAAAATGTATTTATCGCGATTGTCTGAAGTTTCACATCAAAATAGTTTCTCAATTTTGTTAAGGCTTATTTAAAGTTGGATTGCTGTATTAGATTTATGATATTGTAAGGTTATTGTTTCATCTTGTAAGGTTTATCTGCTAGGAAAAAATTTCTAGTGTAGCAGAATTTTTTAATAACAACTTGTTAATATGGAGTGTTAGTTTCTTTTGAGAAAACAAATAGATTTATTTGTAGTAATTCATTGTTTTTTCGCCTTGCGTGGATTGTCCTAATAATTTTTGAAGAGAGTCTGGTATTATTATTTAGGCCGGGTATCAATTTATTTCCTTCACTCATTAATGAAACGTTGCACGATGATCGTGATGTTGCATTAATCATATTGGGGAAGATTGATCTATTCAAGGATGTGTTTATGGTTTAATTTAGTTTAGTCAATTCGAAGTCGTGTGAAAGCAACTTATTCTTTTCTATGTAGGTTCTTCCATGTTGGATGGCTAGGATTAATTTTGGCGATAGGGAAGTTTTTGTTTCTATGACATTCAAGGGGATGTTTTTCAATTTTGATGGATTACTTACTGAAAGTAATTTTTGTCTTTAGACAAGGGAAGGAAAATATTTTCTTTTCAGTTGGAAATGCAAAGGCGAATTAGGTGATTTAAACTAATTAGGTTGATTGAATCAAAGGTTATTTAGTCGAGCAAGGCTTTCAGGATTTCGCTAATTAAAAAAAAACCTGAATATTAATCTTGACTATTCCATATATACTGAAGAAATGGTTTCTTTGTAATCGTCCATAACGCGACCAGATAGAAGTTATTCTGCATCTGCCTGCATTTTTGTTTTTTAATTATTCAATATGCATAGAGGCGCGCGAAGCTTCATTGTGAAACTTCTCGTCTTTTCAAAAGAAACAATTTTTATCATTCTTTAGTTAAATAAATTAACAGGAGTTTGTTTAATTAATATCATGTTGCAGTAAGATATTCTATTAGGGTTTGATTGAATTAATTAAATTATTGTTATTGATTTTTACATATAGGATTAGTAATGTAAAGTAGGTCGTATTGCAAAATTGAACCTCATAACCAATTATTATACCTCTATATTCAGACGTATTTCATGAAATGGGAATGGCTGTTTCAGGGCACTATTTATCGTAATATTCAGTTCAAATTATGAAACCTTTTTTAAATGTAGTGGTGAACTTTGCAAGAAGATCGGAGTTACTGCGAGAGTCTCTACAGATTAAGAAGTTGTTTCCGGGAAGGGGTTTACATGTCTTATAGGCTTCAAATAGGACAGCCATCCTAGCTGAAAAGATGCTGCACTTTTCGGGTAAACTGTAATATATTTCAAGATTGTTGGTGTAAATATAGTTTCCAGTTACAGTTTCTATTTTGAATCCGTCATTGAAAATAAGGGTGAAATTAAAGTATGTGTCATTTAGTTTTTCGAATCTATTTCTGGTATGTTAATAGACCGTGGGGGATTTGCAATTATTTTGTTAATCTGAATAGGAGAAATTTGAGTTGGCGTTCATTTAAATAGTTTTCGAGGATTAATCCCATTTTTTTAGGTAGGTTTGGTTTTATGTTGGTAGTCGTTACTCTTTTTTCTGGAAGAGCAGTCTATGGGTTGGATTATATTTATAGGCTGCGATCGATACTCTTTGTTTGTGAGTTTCATAAAAATTAATTGAGTTGTATGAAAGTTATTCAGAGTGTGCACTTTCTTAAACTGAACCAGTGGAATTATCACTAGTTGAATCAGTATTTTGAATTATTGATAGAGAACCAGTGATTTCTTTATTTTTAATTTTCATTTGAAACTGGAGACGCCCCTCGACCAGGCACATGGGTTTGATGTTTAGGGATGTGACACGTTGATGTAATGACGGGCTTTCCCACAGTGAGGCACAATATAATAAACCTCACTGAATAAACCAATGACGGAATTCCACTGAGTAGACCAGTAAAATCGCACTGATTATCACTAAAACACTTTTGGCGATTTCGACCAGTAACATTTGACTTGTTCATTTTAAGAGAGCATATGTATGTCTCATTAATAGTTTTTTCACGGATTTTTTGTGCGCATATTTGTATAATTTCCAGTTAACTGGTTAAAGTGTAAATTGAATGTTCAAAGATAAACAAAAAATCGACTTTAAATCCTTGTATAGAATCTTATTGAAATATCCTTTCGCTAGCGTCGAATATAAGACTCGAATTCTGTAATGTAAGCGTGCAGAAAATTAGAGCGAATATATTGCCGAAGGCTCAAGTAGAAAGTTTTGTGACTTCCTTTGAGCTCAGCAAACGTCGCTTAATCGGTAAGTTATCACACCGGTGATATTTGGTGCGAATAACCCAGTTTCGGGGAGACTTTAATCGAGAAATAAAGAGTTGAAACAGAGAAGAAGAAAAAAAAGAGAAAATCCGTTGAAGGCTTCTCTAAATGAATATTAATGCACTTCCCCTAGACTTGAAAGCGAGCCCTTCTTTCTTTTAGTACATTATGCACAAGATAATTTAAAAAATCAATGCAATGCTCGTACAGTGATTTATTAGAGCGAGGCTTTCAGGATTTCGCTAATTAAAAACTAAAAACCTGAATATTAATCTTGACTATTACATATATACTGAAGAAATGTTTTCTTTGTAATCGTCCATAACGCGTTCAGATATAATTTATCTTGCATCTGCCTGCATTTTTGTTTTTAATTATTCAGTATGCTTAGAGGCGGGAAGCCTCATTTAGAAAATTCTCGTGTTTTCAAAAGAAATAATTTTTATCATTCCATAGTTAAATAAAACAACAGGAATTTATTCAGTTAATATCAGGTTGCAGTATTCTATTCTATCAGGGTTGGATTGAATTAATTAAATTATTGTTATTGATTTTTATATATTGGTTTAGTAAAGTAAACTAGGTCGTATTGTAAAATTTAACCTCATAATCCATTATTATATCTGCATATCCAGACATATTTGAAGAAATGAGAATGAGTGTTTTAGGACATTGTTTATCATAATGTTTAGTTAAAATTATGGAATCTTCTGATATAATGTATATTGAAACTTCCGAAACTTTTAACGAAAAAGTTTTACGTTTCGAATTCTAGTAGTTTTTATATTTCTGTTTGTTCAAAAAAAAGAAATGCTCTTTTAAAATAAATACATTTGCATTCATTTGAAATTATAGTAGTTTTTGCATGAATAATTTGGCATATTTGGTTCAATTTTACATTTATTTCAGTTCAAACAACATTTGTTTAAACGAAATGTTATTGAAATCCATTTGACGTGTCCTTGAACAAGAAATAGATCATTCTGAATAAATATTTCTTTTGATATTAAATTTATAATTTGCAACTTTTAGTATTTTCGTACAAATGCCGCATCATGGATTCTCATCATAGTTATATTAAAAATATCTGATGATCTACGTATATCAACTGATACTACCATAATTTATTTTATTACATTAAAGTTCTGAACAAATACTATATTTAAAATTTTATATTTCTAGTCCTGCATTTTTTTTAATGGTGATATTTTTTATGTCAATGGAATATTGGTTTCATTTCAAACTGCACTTATTTTTGTAAATTATGTAGTTTTAAAAATAATTCTTTTGTTTTTAAGAATAAGTTTTTTGTGGATCATAGGGGGTGAATTTCAATAATAATTCACAATTATTTTGGAATGTTTTATAAGCTTGGCTCGCTTACCTCTTCAGGCTAAACTTTTATTTGAACAGCTAATACCTTCTCATGGTGATGAGAATGCAAAAACACCAACATATAGAACCAATGCAAAAAAAAGAAGTTGTGAATAATTTTGGAAAGCAGATTACGTTTCATCTAATGTTATATGATGAAGAGTTCACATATAATAAATTTTGTTTTAAACTGACAAAAAAAAAGTGTTTTTCTTGTCAACTAGTCTAAATTCGAATTTAAATTAACGTTTGAACGTCGTCTGTAAGGTGAACCTTGATAACTACAAGTCCTGAGACTCATATTTATAGTCAAATAATTACATGCAATTAACACGCACACACACACACACGCACACACACATGTAATTTCAGAACTGAACCGTTTTTGATAATTAGCTTCAAAATCAAAGATTCTTGTATTTTTTCAATTAAATTCATGATTATGAGAACTACATTGTAAATTTATAACAACTTCCCTTTTTTCGTTATTTGTGTGCTCTTTTACACGTACTTCTAGCATTCTTTTGGTTATACCGGCGCAAGAAATAGGGCAATTTTACAATACATTTTTTATCGACATTAATATGATCTCATTTGTTTTCCATATCTCAACGTAGCTTAAAAATACATGAAAAAGAACGTTTAACGAAGATATTACAGTTATATTAATTTTTTTAAATATGTGAGAAGTTTTGTTAAAAGTGAAAGGGTTGAATTTGAAGGGTTGTTCAATATTATTGATAGGTTTAGAACATAACTTGGGGCTTTAGGAAGGTGACCCGGGGCTTCTGTTCTCAGTTTTTAAATTTTGTGGCTGTTTCACGTAGAAAAACTTTGGAATTCTTTCGTTAACTTGGATAAACCCGAATGTCGTAAAATTTACGACAAGCACTCGCTGAAGGAAAATTACAGGGCTCGTTCGCTGAAAGGTTAAAAAACTTTTTAATGCCTGTTAAACAAACTTTTTGTTGGTGGGCCAATAATTGTTTTCGCGCATGTTTGTTTTAATCAGGTAGATATTTATCGGTTAATCACGGTCTTATAATGATTGATTTATAATTTTCAAATTTTCTGATTGATAACTTTATTGCTCTGTCAAACTAGTTGAATATAATGTTCTTTTTGACTTGTGTTGGATGACCTGAGAAGTAATTAACTTTTTTCCAGATAAACTTAACTTTTTGTACCAAATGTTAATAATGTTATTATTT
>NC_046660.1:84816110-84847833 GCF_010883055.1 Belonocnema kinseyi
TTTCTTCAAGTTTGAAAGTAAAATGCAAATTGTTGTTATATAAATTAAACGTGTCGATAATTAAAGTGATATGATCTTTTTTAGCACATAATATCGTGTCCTTCACGCACCGATAATAGAAAGGGAGCTTGACACCATGTTTTTCTTTTTGTTTTTTTTTTAGGTATAACTTTTCTGGTCATCCATAACCGTGTCTATAAATAAGGCCACGAGAGGTGTTTGTTCATGTAAGTTCCCGCAATCTGGTGTACACTTTCTAATAAATCTTATGCAATCTCAGGAATTCCCACGCAATCGTTTGCAATCTCATGCAATCTTTTACAACACCTTGTAATCCCTCCTGCGAACAAATATATGATAAGTAATTCAGTATAGGTATATAATTCTTTTCGTGTAATGAACTTTTTATCATTCTTTCGCGATTTTTTGAAAAATTATTATAGAAAATCATTCTAAGAAAATTATCATAGAAATAAAGAGTTTTAAAATATTGAAAGTGTTGATGCAAACATTTTAAATATTTCCAAACATAGCAGAATGTAAATTAAAGTTTCAAGGTATTTCAATAAATTTTGTAGGATATTCAGACATTTAAAATATTTATATTGAACTTTGGGAAATAAATTGAATTAAATTTGAAGGGTTTTTAAAGGATTTAGAGTATTTCAAAGAATTTTGAGGAATTTCAAGGAATTGTTCAAGATTAAAAGATTGCGAAGATTTATTGACATTTAAATGGGTTTTTAAATATTTTTAATGAATAAGTTTAACTTACTTTGAATTTTCAAGAATGTACATGGATTTTAGCCATTTCGGCAGATTTCATAGCAATTTCGGAGGATTGGAAGGTTTTGAAGCATATCAGAAGGTTTTATAGGTTCCAAAAGATTTAAACAACATTTCGAGATGCTTCTACGGATTTTAAGTCTTGTAGAAGGATTTTATGGAATTTATAAACGTTTAAAATAATTTTTTAGTTTTTCATTGTTTTTAAGAAATTAAAAGTATTTATAGGGATTCCAAGGAATTTCGAAATATTTGAAGGGATTTTAGAGGATTCCTAATTTTCCAAAGATGTCAAGGGATTTAAAAGAATTTTGTATGATTTCCAAACATTTCGCGGGATATCTAGTGATCTTTGGGCAATAAAATAAATTAAATTAAATGTTAAGGGATTTAATTCAAGTTATATTGAAGTGTTTCAAATGATTTATACATTTTTAATGGATTTTTACGATCTCCAAACATTTCAAGGGATTCTAAGGGAATCTAAAGCATTTTAAGAGATATATAAAATTTCAAGCGGTTTTGAAGAATTTTGTAGACTTCCCAAGGTTTTCCAAGGGATTTCTAGGAAACTTCCTATACTCTATTCAGCGAGAGAATAATCGACAGGAACGACGAATTTTCGTCCAGTTCGCGTAAACTGGCATAAAGGCGTGGCTTAGAGATTTAAAATTTTCGGAAACCTTGCTGCGAAGGGCCTGAGTTTTAAGTGTCTGACCTCTCTTTTTCCCAAACGTCATCATTTTTAGATTTATAGCCGTAGAAAAAACTTCTAATGCCTGTTTAATATTTATTAAGCACAACCTTTACGAATTTTACTCCACCTTTTTCTGAAAAAACTGCGCGCTATCAATCTTTCTCTCATTGAACAGAGTATAGAATACATGAAATTTCATAGAATTTCAAGGGATTTTCAACGATCCCATAGATTTTAATGAATTTTAAGTTATTTGAAGGAATTTCACAAGATTTGAAGTATTTGATTATAGGACCAAGAATTTTAAGGGATTCTAAAGATTTGTTAAGGATTCTAACGTTTTTTTTAGAGAACTTCAGTGAATAAGTTTAATTTAACCTTTATTCAAAGGATTTTAAGTGATTTATACTTTTCGGAATAAATTACATTTTTTTAAAGGAATTTGTACGAATTTCAGCAATTCAAGGAGAGAAAATGAAGGTTTATAGAACCTTTAATTATTTTGAATATTTTCAGGAATTTTATTACTTTCAACGAAATGTCAAAATATTTGAGGAGATTTTAAAGCTTTTTTATATGGATTTCACTTAAATTTTAAAAGATTTGAAACATGTCATGGAAATTCACAGAATTTTGTTGCTTAAAGTTTATTTGTGCAGAATCACTATTATATATAATAAATCGTTCTTTAGTAGTTCCTCTACTTTTACATTAATTGCTTCAATATTTTTGTATTATTTATGTCAATGCTGATTATCCTATAATTGTGTTCCATATAATAATTGTCTGTAATTAATTTCCTGTAATCCATAGATCTTTGTAATCTGGTACAATCTAGTGTTTCTTTGTGTTAAAGAAATGTTTTATAGGACGTATTTAGTAAGACCGTTTCTTTCAATCAAGTAAATTATCCTTGATTCAAGATTGTTTTCTCATTGTATCAAAATGGAAAGCATTTATTCATCCGTAATGTTTCCTTTAGTATCATAGAGACATTCACCGCAATAGTTCCGATGATCTTGGCACTAAACTGGCCAAAAGCTACAGAACAATAATAATTTAGGATTGCGTTCCTCGACAGAAGCGTCAATCTTCGAGCCCAGCTGCGGACTCCAAGTACCTATCCCGATCCTGTGGGAACTGAGAATAGGATATTTCGTTCACGTAGTCAGTTTAGTTGAGAAGATGGAAACCGAAGTGGATGGATTCTGGGCAGGACGAAGCTGCCCATTCGTCCTGTCACTGTCACTCAAACCGAAGCTGAAACTGAAACTGAACAGTCGGCAGAACACTCAAATGGATTTGCCAAGACTGAATGGGGAAGTGAGATAAATCGACCTCTGCCACGAAATTCATATGCAATTGTCAAGACAAAGTGCCAACATTCATAACACCGACAATGATTTATTTTCACACTTATTCACTAATCTTTCAGACATTTTTTAGATAAACTGACCTTCACAATGAAATGTAGACTCTTTGATTTGAAAGCCAGTACTACAGGGATGAAATAAAGAAAGAATTTAGTACTGAATATTAGGGTGGGCCTAAAAAGCAAATTTAAAGAGAAGAGGACGTTAAAAAAATACGTAACGCCTTCAAGAGGAGGGGGTCAACTCAAACTGGATAAAAGCAATACGTATTTTCTAACATCCCCAAAAGTATTGTATTAGAACCCTGAAAAAGTATAAATAATTTTTCTGCTCAAATATAATAACGAGCGTTAACAAAATTTGATATAAACATTCTTATTTTACATGGTTTTTCTATTTTTCTGTATGTTTAAATTATAAATATTTTTGGAGCATTTAAACGTCTCTAGTTTTTCTCAGCTCTTTTGGGTTAAAATTAATTATTTTTTTGCTGTAATACCAAATACTATTTTGTTTTAGATTTCATTATTTTGGTTGAAAATGCGACTAGTTAGGTAAAAGTGAAACCACTTTCTTTACATTATTTTCTTTAATGATGATTCATCATTTTAGTTTAAAAACTTTATTTTTTTCGGTTGAACTTTTTTTAACATTTTTTTTCAACTGAAACCGTAATATTTGCTCTGACCTCCCGTCTTCGCCTCAAAATAAGTTGTTTTTTTTTAACTTAGGAAATGAGCATAGGATATAGCTTCTGTTGATTAAATAAACGTGGAACCATAATGAAATAAAAGTATTTGATCATTTTCTTGGTTGAGAATTCATATTCTGGTGAAAAATGTTATTATTTGATTGAAAATTTTACTATTTTGATGAAAATGCGGCCATTTTATGAAAAAAATTTTCTACCTGGTTGAAAGTTTAACTGTTTTATTGGAAAATCGTCTTTTTTGGTTGAAAATTCAACTATTAAGTGCAAAATTCAACTATTATGTTGAAATTTAACTTCTTTGTTGAAATTCAACATTTTTGATTAAGATTTTATTCTTTATAGACTGAAAAATCTTTTTTACGTGTAGTTTCAACTCTTTTGTTGAAAATTCATCTGTTTCGTAGAATTTTCAACTTTTTGGCTATTGATTATCTTCTTTTGTTAAAATTTCAAGTATTTGGATAAAAATTCATGTATTTTGTTTAAAATTGATCGATTTTGGTAAAAAAAAAAAACTAATCTCATCATCTTTTTAAGTAGAACATCAGCCTATTTTTTATTTTCGGGCCGATTATTTATTTGTATGGTCGAAAATTCCATTATTGAAGTAAAAGTCCATTTTTGCGATTGAAGATTCATAATTTTAATTTTAATTCATTAATTTGATTGAAATTTTAATTTTAATGCAGAAAAAATGTTAACTGATCCATTTTCGATTGAAAATGTATCTAACTTAGTTGAGAATTTATTAATTTTTAAGCTCTTCTTCTTTTACTTTGGGAATGCAATTATTTTGGAATAAAATTCATATTATCAGGTTGAAAATTGAACTTTTTTGTGCAAATTTGATATTTGATCTTAAAAATTCAATATTATGAATATTTTTTTACTTCATGTAAAGAAAAATCTCTTTTGTTGGAAAATGTAACTCTTATTAAAAATTCAATTTTTTTTTAATTAACCTGCTTTGATTTAGGAGTCAACCAGTTTGCTGAAAATTCGTATTTTTTGGTTAAATTCAACTTTTTTATCGAAAATTATAATATTTTTTGCTGATAATATCGACTTGTAATTTTCGTTAAGAATTCATTTTTCTGGTTGAATATTTATCTCTTTAGTGGAAAATTATATTATTTAGTGAAAAATTCCTTTGGTTTTTGTTGGCGATTAATTGTTTTGAATAATAATTTAAGTATTTGATTTTCGTTTCAAAAATCTTTTTGAGCTGGAAACCCAAATAATGGGATTTAATATGTTCTTTAGTAAATTTTTTTTCGTAAGATCTTTTGATTGCCCCCTCGTCGCCCTCATAAGAAACAGTACAATTTTTACGAACAACATTTTTTTCATTAACATTATTGATCTCCTAGATGCAAGTTTATTTTTCAACCAAAAAGGAAAATTTATAACTGTGAGGGAAAATAAATAAATTGGATAGAAAACATTCAGGAAAAGTTAGGGAATTTGAAAATTGAGATTTTGTAGCAACCCCGTATGTCTTTTACTTGTGGGAACACGGAGAAAAATACATTTTTAAACCAAAACTTATAATACAATATATTTTGGAAAAACGACGACACACGACGAATGTTCAAGATACAGACAAAACGGGGCTAAAATCTTTTGTCGCCACGCCACATGTCAACGACATTGCTCGGAGAAAATTTTGTTTTTTTA
Organism: Belonocnema kinseyi; assembly: GCF_010883055.1. Taxonomy (NCBI): domain Eukaryota; kingdom Metazoa; phylum Arthropoda; class Insecta; order Hymenoptera; family Cynipidae; genus Belonocnema; species Belonocnema kinseyi. The sequence continues at coordinate 84,821,356 of NC_046660.1, forward strand.
ATATTTCAGATATTAACTGCTAATTGCACACGTTTTATGCTTCCAATATAAACAGATATTGCCCTTTAATATCTTGTATGGTGAATAGAAGATATTAGATATTATGCTGTAATATCTATATACAGTGAAACTCTGAGACTGGGCGCTGTTTTGGGACTGAAGGAGGTGGCGGCGTCAATTCTCGGAAGAATTATATGAGGGGGCCCTATATCTAAAGTGCACTCTATTATGGTTAAATATCCAAGTTTTTAATACCTGCTTTTTAACATCTATTTTTCTCAGTGGAATTTTAATCATTTCCGGAAAAATAGTATTGTTAAAAACAAAGTAATTTTATTACAATTTTTCTATAACTGAAAATATAATTAATATATAGTTTAGGAATTAAACTCAAGTAATTATTTAAAGAGATCGCATGATTCCCAAGTTCTACTTTCAACTTCTCGATAAGAGATTTTCTGGGTCCCGGTAACATGATAGTTTCATTACAGAAAAGAGAAAAGGAGAGCGTTAGGAACTTGAGTAATTCGTTCTTCAAGACTGAGTCTTTCCCGATAATTCCGAGTTAATACTTTTACTTGTCTAATTGAACTATTAATACAAACGTTTATTCTCTTCACTTCCTGATCCTATTGGACCTTTCAAGCTTTACTTAAGAAGATTAAATTTTTTCCCTAAATTATTTTCATACTTTTCATATCATCTTTGATTTCTAATTGGAACATAAAAGTAAAATTATGCGTAATATTAATTTTATTGGAAATAATATCCACCGACAGTTGTGCTTTATTATTAAATGTGTTCTCTATAAACTTTGCAACTATTACTAAAATTTGAGGATAGGGAAGGTTTCTAGTATTCGAACCCAGCATTACAATTTAGTTTAATTTACTTGCTTTCCTGAAGGTTCTAAATTTCCGATCATGCTGAGAACAACCATGTACTTTTTAATCGAATTTTTGAATAAAAATTCCCAATTTTCCTATAATATTTTCTGTAAATCACTAAGTTGATTTTTTGTAATTTATTGTTTGTTTTGTTTTTCGTATCTACTAGAAATGGGAGTAAAAATTGCATTAAGTGAAATCATTTTTTTTTAATTTATAACATTTCCATTTGAATAAATATAAAAAAGATTTTGTTTTGACGGCCTCAAATTTCAAATTGTTCAATTTTAAAATCTTCCTTACAAAATTTTGGTTCTTATGCCTCTTATTTTTTTTAATTGTTTAATCCGTAATGTCACAAATTTCAAATGTTTCAGTTTTAATATTTATTTTTGCAATTGTTAAATTTTAATAATAGTAAAAAAATTATTTTTAAATAATATATAATAATAAATAAGCATTATTATATTATTTAAACGGCAGTTAAACTGATATCATTAGTTGAAAATTAAAATAACCTTTCAAATTGTTTTATTATTGCCACAATAATTATTATTACAATCAATATTTCCTAAACTAGCTCAAATTTTACTCGAAATTAAAATTTTCATAAGAAAAATATCAAAATGAACATTACTTAGCGGAAAACAATAATTCCTTCCCTTAAATCTTCCTGAAACTTATTTAGAAAGCTGCTTAATCTTATTTTTTGATTAAGATTTTTCGTGCTTAAACATTTTTTAACTGCAGATAATTCCAATAAAAAATTTAATAATTTATAATAATTGACATAATTAGTCATTTTATAAATGTTATTCCGTAATTATACATTTTTTTACGTTTTTTTCGGCAGGAGTTTTTCATGTTGCGTTCATCAATGCCAATTTCAGGGCAACATTAAATAAAAACGATAAAAGAAGTGGTTTTTTTACATGTGATGATCTGGAATTTGTGAATTTTTTAATAGAGATTATAACTTTGATTTAACATGTAAATCGACTATTAACATTAACTGGCTTTCAAAAGACTTTAATTAGAAATATAACTTTTTTCTACGAAGATATGTTCATTTATGCAATTTGTTTGATTTATTTGTTATTAACAACAAAAATTGTTAAATTTTCGCTAAATTTCTGTTTTAAAATTTAAATACTGATGAACTATTAAAACAATCAGAGTAGAGAATCACTCAATTAAAAAACACGAACATTTGCGTATTTATATCATTAATTTTTTGTAAACAATATTAATTTAATTATAAAATAAAATTCTTGATTAAATATCAGTCTTAATTTGGTTCCAACAGAATTTATTGAAAACAACAAAAAGTTTCTATGAAGAAACATTTTTTTAGGCATTTGTTTAATATGTTTGTTATTAGCATTCAAAATATAGTATCTGTTAATAGTTTCTTGGTGGATGATAACTATTTTTAAAATAGTTTTAATCATATCAAGTGGAAAAGAGTTGATGAAAACCTAGAAAATAAACATAAATTAAAGTTTGTTGATATCATTTTTTATAAAAATAGCAATTGTTGACGTATGATTGCAATTCATAACAATTAACTTTTACGTTCAATTAATTATATTTCTTAAGTATATGTGTATTAATTTTGATGAACTGCGAGTTTTTCAATCAATTCTCTTTTAGATATATAATAATAATTTTTAATATTATAATAATATTTTTAATAATTATTTTTATTATTATTTAAAATATAATATATAATTTAATATAAATATAATAATATTTAGAAGCCTCGGTGGCTCAGTTGGTTAGACGCTCGGATCACCTCAGAGTTTTTTCTACGTACCTTTACCGAGGTTCTGGTTGTTCGGAACCCACCTTAACCTGTAGGTCCCCCGATCGTCTACTTGGCTGCAACCCTCAGTCCGTCAATGATGGGGTAAAAACGAGGTTTTGTCCAATATGTCGGGGCACTCTGCTCTCATCATATCACTTGATTGCATTATAGATATGCGTCCGTGACTGATGATATATACCGAGACAGCCCCGTGTTAAATAACCCAAATAAAAATCCAACTCTAACCAAAAATGCCTTCGACATGTTGGGTAGTAACCATCTTAAGTCTGTGAAAAAAATTTTAAATAATAATAATAATAATAATATGCGACTGAATTTCGCCTCAAGAATTTTCCTCTCACTAAACATTCACATTTCGAGAGGTGAATCACTTTGATTTTTCGTATACGCTGGAATACAAGATTACAAAATGATACAAGATTACATTGGAATACACAACATAACATGAAATTACATAAGAATATAGGGACTATCTGGGTTACGTTGGAATACCTGGTTACATCTATTTTTTGGCACAACAACTACCTAGGTCTTGTACTTGCTTGATTGGGCAAAGAATAAAGATTACATTTTTTTTATTCTTTGGAATTAAAAAATTGTTAGTTACATATTTTTTAATATTGTCTTTCCTTGTGCAACACAAATATAATTCAAAACTAAATTTTTTCGGGAAAATGAGACATAGCTGGTTGACTGTAAACACAAAACTGTAATATGTCAAGGTCCCGAAGAGTTTTGAATAATGTTTTCCATACCCTTTTTAAGGGGTTAGCACAGGAAATTTTTTTTAAAAAATCGATTTTCTAAAAATGACGAATTCTTGTATTAAATATATGTAGGAATGCTGTGGAAGTGTTTATCTTGGTGGGCAAATTCAGAAAGATGTCAAAAAATCATAATTTTTTCGATGTATGTTAGGAAAAAAAACTTAAATGCGTTTTTCTCCAAACAACGTCTCGAAACAACAACAACTCTCCTCTTCAATAATATTGAGAATTTTTTTATTTCCGATGCTTAGAAATGGAGATATCATGTCAACCATATTTTAGCAGGGCTAACTTCAAGCAGCCATGCCAGCCATATTTACGATGGAATTAAAATTAAAATAAAATTTTTTAATAGTATTTAATGTCAATATTTATGTGTAAAAAGTTTAAATCAATAAAATAATTATTAACATGAAAAAAAATTATAAAAAAACATCAAAGTTCCTATACTAACCCCTTAAATATTTTTTGTTGCGCAGCAATCAAGTCTTTTTTTTATTATTTTATGCAGTGTTAACAAAATGTTTTATTCCAAATTTTTAAAACGATCCAATTGATTGTATTACACAAGATTACGAATATTCTTGGGGATTTCATAGATTACATGGAATTTCATCAGGTTTCAAGGAATTATAAAAAATCATATAGAATTAAATATCAGTGCAACAGAATACAACAAATTATTGCAAGCGAATACAAAAGCAGTTAACCTCTCTTAAGTAAAATTTTTTACACCTTTTAATTACATTTTTCTTTCTGTTTCAGGTATGTGTCTCTAATATTGAAAATAAACCTGATATTTCTCTGAACAGAGGTAATGTAAAAATGACAGGCATAAATTTAAGATAAATTAAAATTAGTAAGCGATTATTTACCAAATTAAAATTATTCAGGTGCACTCAGAAAACGACTTGATTGAATGAACCAAATTATTGTGAAAACATTGAATATGAATTTGATATGGAGAGCAAAATATTTGATTAAACCAACTAAATTTTTTGTTTCTTTTGAACAAATATTTTTTTAAATGGAGTATTTGGTTAATTCAACAAAAAAAATTTGGCTGGGTTAATCAAATACTTTGTTGAATGCATAAAAGTTTGTTTGATTCAAAAAGATTTTTATGTGTCTCCAAGAAAATAGGTTTTTTTCGTTCAAGACGAATTTTCCCTAGCCTAGCAAGGGTAGTTATTCATCTTCAGAGAGTCGTGATACCGGTACCTCTAGAGAAAAAGGTTTCTGTTAGGCACTTGAAGCAGTTGCTCTTGGTGGTTCGGAACCCACTTTAAATTGTAGGTACCTGTCCCACCACCAAGTAAGTGTGTGAGGGGTGTGTAAATGAATAGGGAAGAAGGTGCAAGAAAAATGTAAGGCCCTAGGGGGCACATTAAAAGCTTCCATTTACATTTACTGTAAATAATTTCGTTTGACCGCTTGCCTCTTTATACCCAAAAATAGCAAAATCTTGTTGGAACGAGTAAAGTGCATTCCCGGCGCATTTTGCTTAGACTGCATCACGATCAAGTGACGCGAGTAGTGTGCAAGGCAGAAAATGGTAATCGCAAGGCACAAGAAAGTTTCATTTTTAGCAAAAAACGAAGAAAAAACCAACTTTTTCTTATATGCTTTTAAGACTCCTTCTAAAATTTCATTGAAATTTGTGAAGTAAGGAAGTTTCGCCTTAATTTTTCTAAGGTATGTGTATTGCTTTAGAAAATATGTTATAATTCAACGAAAAACATTTGCGAAGCAAAAAAATGCAAAGTACAACTACATGAATTTGTGAGATAAAGTTGGTTAATTGATTGAGAAACAAATATTTATAATAAAATATGTCGAAAAACTTTTTTTCATAAAAAACCCTATAGAAATTTTTTAAAATAATTTAAAGAAACTATTTTAGTTATTTTTAAACTTCGCGGGGTTGGGTTAATCAAATATTTGGTTAAATCAACCATTTTATTGATTCAAACAAATCTTCATATATATCCAAGTCAGCAATTTCTTTGGTTCAAGAAAATTTGTTTTCTTAGAGCATCACTCTACCATGCCCAGCAAAATATATTTTCAATCCTGCCAAGTTTTAAAATAATTAAAATGGTTCCTTTATATTTATTTGACTATAGGGTTTTTCATCAAATGAAGTTTTATAATATATTCTATCATGAATATATTTTTTTTATTACTTGGCTAACTTTCATATTAAAAATTTCTGTACTTGCACTTCTCATACTTTTTTGAATCGCAGATCTCTTTCGAGGAATTTCCTATTTAAATAAATTGTTATTAGATATGCTCAATTAATTTAATTTCAACTAAATTACTGATTTACGGAATTTGATTAATTAATGTATTATCTTATTTAACTGAATAGCTTCATTATTCAAAGCAACAATTATTCAATGGATAGTTGATTTGATTCCGATACTTTCGATCAAGAAACCTTTTTATTGAACTTCAAATTCATATAGTTGTACTTAACAGATTCCTTGTATGGCAGATTTTTTGGTGGGATTTAAATTCTCTGACGTGGTTAAATCTAATGAAAATCGGTTATACCTACGAATGTGGTTGGTGACTAGTAAATATGATTTTCATATTCAGTTATACATATTGGATTATTTGCAATACGTGCAGTTGTTAAGGTATAACATCTTTTAAAATTCCTTAAAATCATTGAAATCCTCGGAAATTTTATCAAATTCCTTGAAGTTTTTTAAACCATATTAAAACCTTATAGGTCCTGTAAAATCGTTCCATATCTTCCGAAATTCTAGGGAATTTTTTTAACCGCATAAAAACATTTTTCAATCACTTAAAATAATTAAAATAAAAGACCCAAATGAACCGTACTTGGAATTTTTTCAATTCCCTAAAATATTTCAAATCCTTTGAATTTTTTGGAAATCCCTTAAAACTTTTTAATCTCTCAAAAATGACTTGGAATCTTTTAAAACACTTTACAATATTTCAAATGTTTTGAAATTCCATTAAATAACTCTTGAAAATTTCTCAGAATTTTAAAAAATACCCTAAAATGTTTCAGATTCTTTAAATGCCTTAAAATTATTGAAATATAATAAAAATTTATTGGTCTTTTTTCAAATAGCCTAAAATATTTAAAATACTTCATAGAAATCCGTTAAAATATTATAAACTCCCGTGAAATTACATGGAATCTGATGATATTTCGTGATGTATTAGAAAATTTATTGAAATGCGTTAAGAGCTTTTAAAATCCCTTAAAATAATTAAAACGTTCAGAAATCTTATAAAATACCTTGTAATATGTTTAAATCCCCTAAAATACTTTAGATGCTTTAAAATCACATACAAAATTTTAAAGCTCTTGAAAATTCCTTGGCATCTTTTAAAACATCCTGAACTATTTCGAATCCTTGGAAATTTTTGGAATCCCTTGAAAATTTTGTAATCTTTAGAAAATTCCTTGGAATTTGAAAAGATAGCCTAAAATATTTAAAATGCTTCGAAATCCCTGCAAGTTTTTGAAATCCATTAAAAATTTCCTGGAATCTTTTAAATACTCTCAAATATTTGAAAAGAATTCAAAAACATTTAGAAATCGGTATGGACCTGAATTTAATATTGGGTCACCAACGGGTAAATTTATTCAAAGAAAAGTGATCTTTTCGTGCAAAAATGTGACTAAAAATTGATTTGAGAAAAAAACCGAATAAAAAAGACTGTGTGGCAGACCTGATTATTCTTGTCAGTTACTTAAGGGCATGTGAAATTCGACCACATGACTAATTTGCTTGTTTTATATTCGGCGCTTTATAATTTAGAAAATATAAATATTATGTTGAAATTTTTGAAAATAGTACAAAATATATTAGGAAACGTGTTTTTCGCCCATTTGAGTTTTTATTTTGTTTAAATAGTGCAATTTCAAGTAGGCCTGGCAAATGTACCCTTATACATGTTGAAGTATTTGCCAATATTTCAGCACAATATACTCATTTTTCTAGCAATAAAGCCACCTAATGTAACATATAATAATTGGTCACGTGACAGACTGCTTGTCACATGCCCTAAAAATGCTTATTACAAATTTCACTGATTTTTTCTATTTCCTTTTTAAAATCCCCAACTGTCCGCGACGAACAACGTTTCCCAAGTTTCCCCTTTCAAATGTATTAGATTTCTCAAATAGAATTTGTTTTTAGTCAGGATTGTGGACGAGCAACAGGCAAATTTAGTCAATGATACAAACTTTCCTTAGTTTGCAAACCATCTAATTCAAGAGGTCAACCTCAATAATTGCAAGACGGTAATTGAGTTGAAAGAGGCAGCATCGCTCTCGTCGTTCCATGGTCAATTTAACCGAAATACAGATCCTCGCTACCTGCACGTATTGCAAATAATCCAATATATATAACTGAATATGAAAATCATATTTATTAGTGACCAACCACATTCATAGATATAACCGACTTGCATTACATTTAACCACGTCAGAGAACTTAAATCCCACCAAAAAAGTCTGCCATACAAGGAATCTGCTAAGTACAACTATATGAATTGGAAGTTAAATAAAAAGGTTTTTTGGTCGAAAGTATCGGAATCGAATCACCTGTCCATTGAATAATAATTGTTGCTTTGAATAATGAAGCTATTAAATTAAATAAGAGAATACATTAATTAATCAAATTTCGTATATCAGTACTTTAGTTTTACAGAATTTTATAATAATTTAATGGATTTCATATAATTTATTCCCACTGAGTGATAGCAAGTGATATTTCCAATCAATTCAATTCAGGGAATTTGTAATACTTTTGGGTTTCAAAGATTTTGAAGGGATCTTCAAATATCGTTTTCAATTTATTTGAATTCATTTGGAGTTCTCCCTTAATTCTTATCAATTTATCTTCAGTTCTTTAAAATTCCTTATAAATTTGACAATTTTTGGTAAAAAAGCTTTTTTATTTTTTTATTTTGACCAATTGTTTGGTTTTTATCTATTCTTTCGATCATAGGTCTGAAATTAAAGAAAAAATCAGTTGCAATATTCTAGGGAAATAATCAAACTTAATTAAACAATTTTCAGAATGTCTTAATTTAAAAACTTGTTGACAAGATTTTGCTGCACCTCAAGATTTGGCTCAAAATAAATCTAGCTTTTTTCCGTGTGTGAATATGCTTCTGAAAATTATTTTTTTAGGAATAAAAAATGTTTAATAAGTGTTGTAGAGTGCATATGCTAGTTTCCTTGATTAAATTTCAAGGGCTTTTTCTTGCAAAATCGGAGAATAATGAGGAGCGAAAGACTGAACACGTGTGCTCTCGGACTTGAAAATTTGGAAGCTCTCTGGAAATTGAGTTAGGAGTTAACCGTACGACCGGGCACTGTACCTCGTTAGTGGGTCGAAGCTTTTACGAAGCGCATGAAAAATTGCGTTGATTAGATATAGTCAGAATATATCACGTATGAGTCATAAAACGTGAATAATAACATAATATAATTACTATTACGTCTCCTGACAGTTGAGAAGTTCGTAACAGTAACTCTTTATAACCCGAGTAGACATTGACCCATTTAGATACGTTCCACAGTTTTCATTTTCATTTATTAATTTCACAGGTAAGTTTAAGCCAGTGTGGCTATTTAACTGAAACGCGGAAAATGACCGACAACATTTTGAAAGCCGGAAAAGTATTTTGTTTAAAATCCTTTAAAAGCTCTAATTTTGAAATTTGAAGTTGAGCTGCCGGATCGAAGAAGGGCACATAAACTTATTTCGCCGGGAGTGGGGAGGCCCCATCCATCAGTCCTCGGACTGATAGAGCAAAATGAATTTAAAAATTCATTAAAAAAAAATTGTTGTTAATTTATTTCTGATGCGTGGCGCTTATCGGACTTCTCTAACTTCCAGCGTTTTGTTTATCGAGCGAATTTTGAGCAACGAAAAACTTCCAGCGAGAAAGTTGTTAACAACAGTACAAAGACGTTTTCTGGAAAATTTTAGCCCAATCGAATTGATATTCCAGAAATTATTAACGTCTTAAGTCGATAGCGGCAAGGTGACACGCGCGCGGGCTGTAGCGAGAGTCTCAGATCCGATTCATAATGCAGTTCACCGGCACCAAAAGTAAAAACTAATCAAGTAATCAGGTAGTATCAATGGATTATGCATAAATAAATATTAGTGCATAATGTAAAATAATTTATTAATTTAATATTATGTATAATAGCATGGTTCCCTTTTTGAGACAAATCTAACAAAATCATATAATCTCTGAAAATTCGCAGAATTAGAAGTTGGGAAAAAATTTATTTTAGTTCGTAAGCTCTTTACATTTTTTATTTAATAGTAATTTTAAAATATATTAACGTCTTTAATGTGAATATTATGCTTTCTGAACTTATGATTACTAATAAGATCCTTGTTCGCTTTGATATATACATTCCATTTATGGAAAAAACAAAATAATTATTTTTTATTCAGAATAGCTATCATCGTCGGAAGTCATATTTAGAGCCTTACTGTCACAAGCTTTAGTTTAAATTGAAGAAAAAAATTGTTCGAGAACACGCGTCCTTTTTCTGTAAGATAAACCATTAAACTTTTAAGGTCTTTTATTTTAGCTATACTGATACCTACACGAGGTAGAGGTAACTTAGGAAGAGTTGCAAGTTCAATAGCTAAATTTACTTCATAAGCAGAAGGATTTTCTTTATTATAATTTTGAAAAACATGGATTTTTCCGCTTGGATGATACTGAATGACATTTGATTCACTAATTTTCAGTCCTTTGGGTTTTTGAAAGTTATCCCTCAATAATGTATCAAAATCTTGTAAAATTTCTGTTGCAGATTTAATTATAGTGAAAGGACTACGAGCACTAAGAATTAAATTATAATAATCATCGAACGTTCAATTCTCTCCATTTTTTTCTTCTTCTGAGCGTACATTCCAAAATTGTCATCGCATATACAATATGAATGGCCGCAGACAGGAAATACGTGTAAAATTTCAACATTTAGTTCCATTGATAATAGAATTAAAAATGTAAACATGGTATAATTACGGTTTTGTCCAGAGGCAGCATCCGAGAAAAGGATTGTTTTAGAGTGACGTTCTGAATTAAATTCTTCTTTTACTGTATGATATAGAAAGCTACAAACCGTGTTCGCACCCTTCTTTGCAAGCCCTTCGAGGTATGGAAACATGTAACTTTTATCTGTATTGTGTACATGGATTTTAAAAAGAAAAAGCCGTAATAATCTTTTATAAAACTGATCATTGACGGGAATCTTTGCTAATGGTAAATTTTGCTCGTAATCGAACTCGCAAAATAGAACGTTTTTTTATAATAAAAGATCTTTTTTAAACCTCAAATAATCTTTCGCTATTTTTTTGCGCTCAGTAATATTCGGAGATTCGACATTTTTTCGTTCACTTTCGTAGCACACGTAATATACATCGGTTCGGGGAAGCTTAAACGAAAAAGGCAAGTTATGGTTAAAATATTTAGCGTAGCAAGATTCGCTTAAAGGAATATCTTCCTCTTGTGTGACGCTCTGATAGTAGTCAAGAGATAGGTTATATAAAGTACTTAAATTTAATTCCGGATTTTCAAAGTATTTTAAAGCAGTTCCTTCTCTTTTATAGTGAGATTCACGATCTCTCAAACTATAACAGTGAATTTTGATTAGGTCTTTCACATTAGCATTTGATTTTACATTACGATTAGTGTGTTTACCTCTAGTATCGCATACATTTTTTTGTATTCAAAATTTTCCCTTGTAAAACCCTTAATCTTGTAATTCCTACGCCAAGTAATTCGCAGAGAAACTGCTGACAAACAGTAATGTTTTTTTCTCATGGGGAAATTCAAAATTCCACTTTATTAACCTCTGTTTTTTGGCACTAAGATCTACAAATGATGGATTCTCGCATTGCATTATGTTACTTAGCAAAATATTCTGCTTGTCGTAATCAGCTAATTCCAAAAATTCGAATGAAATGTATTCTGTTCTGAGACTCCAATTTTTTCATGAAAAAATTATCGCTATTATTTTTATGACATATTTTTTTATTGAATTTTTTTAGAATATAAAATTTATACCTTGTTTCTCTTAGTTTTTCGCAAATTTTCCTCTTACTGTTCTTCATGTCTACTTCTTCTTCTACCTCTAGGATTCGCTTGCTCTGACATCATATCACAACACTTTTGTTTAAAAATTAAAAATTCAGTGACATTTCTCTTTCAGGAGACAAAAAATACTAACGCTCTATTACAACAAGAATGAAAAACAAGTGCACTTTGTCGATATTTTACTGTTTTCAATTCTACGAATTTGAAGCATTGAAAAATTCGCAGAATTAAAGAATCCGGCGAATCTCAACTATTAGATGTTTATGTTTTGTTTTACTTTTGTACAGTTTGTCATAAAAATAGAACCATTTTATTTATCATAATATTACATTTTTAAATTATTTTACATTATGCACTATTGTTTATTTATGCATACTCCTTTGATATTACCTGATTACTTGATTAGTTTTTACTTTTGGCGCCGGTGAACTGTATTATAAATCGGATCTCAGACTCTCGCTGCAGCCCGCGCACGAATCGCCTAGCTGCTATCGGCTTAAGACGTTAATAATTTCTGGAATATCAATCCGATTGGGCTAAAATTTTCCAGAAAACTTCTTGGTACTGTTGTTAACAACTTTCTCGCTAAAAGTTTTTCATTGCTTAAAATTCGCTCGATAAACGAAACCCTGGAAGTTAGAGAAGTCCGATAAGAGCCACGCAACAGAAAAAAATTAACAATAATTTTTCATAAATAAATTTTTAAGGTCCTTTTGCTTTATCAGTCGAAGAACATTTTGAAATACATTCTCTGAAAATTTTATTGAAAATAAATAAATAATAATAATAATAAATAAATGGCCTCGGTGGCTAAGTTGGTTGGACACTCGGACTTCACCTCAGAGGTCCGGGGTTCGATCCCTGAGCCAGTACCTCTAGAATTTTTTCAATGTACCTTTACCGAGGTTCTGGTGGTTCGGAACCCACTTTAAGCTGTAGGTCCCTTCCATCGTGTACTTGACTGCAACCCAGTTCGTCAATGATGGGGTAAAAACCAGGCTTTGTCCAATATGTCTGGGCAGACCCATCTCATCAGATAACTTGATTGCGTTATAAAAATGCGTCCGTGACTGATGATATATACCGGGACAGCCCCGTTCAGAAATGATCAAATAAAAAATCAAACTCTAACCAAAAATGCCTTCGACATGTTGGGCAGTATAAGCATGTGACAACGTTTCAACACTGAAATGTTTTTTATTAAATAAAAAAGCTACAACTTTTTGCCTGAGGGAAAAAAGATGCGCAATGAAATTCTACATCTAGTTATAGTCTTTAAAAATTAAAATACGAAAATGCTTTTGAAAACTTCCAGGGGCTTCCCCACTCCCGGCGAAATAAGTTTATGTTCCCTTCTTCGATCCGGCAGCTCAATTACATAATTGTAAGCACATCATGCTTTTAAGTTTTGAGGCTGGGTTTGAAAAGATCAATTCTTAAGATTTAAAATCATTTAGTTAGCAGCGCAATATGCTAATATTTGTTTACTTTTTAAGACCACGTCAACATTTTTCAATTATGAAGGCTTTGACTTGAAACTTGGAATTTTTAACTCTTTAATTTTTCATAGTTTATTCGGAAATTGAACACTAAAATAGTAGAATTTTAAAAGCTGGAACAATATCAAATTTAAAGATTTTGTAACTGAGTAATTATACAATTATACTATGTTTAGAACTTCCAAAATAGTGAAAGGTTAAGATTTATCTATGAATTTCCAGTCTATAATGCGACAATTTTAATTTTTTAATTTCGTCAGTTATAATTTGGAAATTAAAATTGAAATGCTTGCCATTTTGAAAAGAAACAGGCACAATTTTACATTTATTAATTTAGAACGAATAATTTGAAACAATACAACTTTCAAGTGTTGTAATGTAATTTCATTGAATGACACAATCGAAGGGTTAAAGTGCATAACAAGTACTGCATTCAAAGGGTTTTTTTTCATATAATTTTTTTAAACAATTATTTTTTTAACTATGAAAAAATAATATACAATTCATTTAAAATTTTAAGGAAGTGATAATAACGCAGAATTTTAGATCACACAGGGAAAATACAACTGTGAAAAACAATTTTTCGAAATGCTCTTTCCTCTATCCCCTTCCACCCCTTATCTGTAAGCGTTTTTTCGGCACCTCTCGTCTGTGAAAGTGGGTATTTGACGTCCGGCCGTTTTTTCACCCTATCGATATAGTCAAAAAATTTCTTAAAAGATTCATAACAATGTCGGAAACCTTCAACTTAACATATCAATAATAAAATGGTAGAAAAATAAATTTCTTCTAAACAAATGAAGCAACTCGGTATGAATGCAGTGATTTGCTCAAAAAATTATAATTATAAGAAAAATTAAGACAAACTAACTTAAAAAACGGAAAATTGAAGGCTAATAATACAGTTTTAAGAAAAAAATACTCCGCTTTATTTATTTAAAATGAGATGCTTAAGTTTTGCCAGATAAAAAGGCATAGTTTGTTATAAACAAAAAATTTATATGGCTAAAGAAAATTATTTTGTCTTAAGTATGACTATTCCATTAGTATTCACACATTTAATTACCAAAAAATAAGTTAAAAGCAAAAAAACGTCACTCTACTGCAAGTTTGGTATACGCCATCTGTTAAGATGGGTCTTTCGGGCCCACTCCGGATTTGACCTGCAAATCGCAAGATTTCAAAAGGAAATGGGACTTATAGGGACCACCAAACTTGGGAATCGGTTGGATAACTTTTTTCAGGTTGTTATAGCAGCGGCCACTTTTCCCTTTGTTGAAAAATTAGTATGTGAAACCATTTTGGCCCGGACATGAAATACCTACCTTTACAGACGAAGGCTTAATTATTTTTAATTGAAAAGTTTACTTTGATATTTTTCGTACAGAATTGATGTCTTTTGGTTAAAAAATAATACTGCTTCGTTGAAGATTAAATATTTTTGTGAAAATTCTTTTTTTTAAGTAAAAAATCAATTTTTTTAATTGAAAATTCAACTACAAATTGATTCATTTAAAGTTAATATTTTTTTGTTGAATATTGATCTATTCAATTGAAAGTTGAACTACATATTTTTATAAAAATTTATGGTATTGGTTTAAGATTCAACTATTTTTCTAAAATTGTATTATTTAGGTACAAAATTCAAGTATTTGGTTGAAAATTAAATTTTTGTTTGAAAAACAAATTCACCTTTTTTTAAAAACAGTTGGATTGAAAATCCAACTGTCTTCGAGAAAAATGTGTTGGCTTAAAAATTCATCTATTTGGTTAAAAGTTGAACTTCTCTGTTAAAATTTCATATTCTTCTTGACGGTTTATTTGACTTGAAAATCAAGCCTTGTATTAAAATTTTTTTTCTTCAATGAAAATTCAATTGCCTTTTGAAAAAGGTGTATTTTTGGCATAAGGATTTAACTTTTTTTTAAATACGACTGTTTGTGATTGAAGTTTCATATTTCTTTATTCAATATTCGAAAATTTGGTTAAAAACTCAACTTTATAGTTTGAAAGTGCAAATATATGGTTAAAAATTAAGTTATTTTGTTTAAGATTCCTTTCTTTTGCTTGAAAGTTCAACTATTTGGTTGCAGAATCATCTTTTTTGGTTGAAGATTGGACCTCTCGGTTTTAAATGGCAACTGTTTTCTGAAACACTCGACTTTTTGTTTAGAATTAAACTATTCCGTTGAAAATATAATTTATATATCGACTTGAAATCCCCGGGAAGTGACGTTTTTCCTTAGATTTAAGCATCCCGTAAAATTTTGTGAGTAAATTGTTTTCAATATTTTGAAATACTTTCAATTGTAAAGCTTTAAATCTATTCGAATTTGCAATTCGACTCGCAATTCTGCAATCTTTGCACATCAAAGTTTCTAGTTCTGTATGCCACCTCTAAATCCTTGGAATCTAAAATTGTATGCAAATTCAACTTTACTTCTAATGTACTCAAGACACATGCAAATGTATTTTCACGGTGAACTGTCATTTATAGAGCGACGTGTAACCGTGAAAGGGTTTCTCCTTATTGGATGAGGCCCCACAGCTGCGAGTAATGATTCAATCCCTTTAAAGTCCGAGCTCTGGTTTATGCTCTTCGCCAATATTTTGTCAGATATTCCGGCCAAATTATTTAATTGAACCTAACTTTCTTCACAAATATACCTTTTCTGTATCTGCTTCATCCATTTATGAATTAGCAGACTTATCAGACTGGAGAATTCTAGATAGTTCTCAAAGTAATTAGGGGCATTTTCCAAAATCTACGTAACGCTATTATGAAAACTCAAAAATGTGATCCCAACTCTCTCGTAAGTCAACAATTTTTCTTTGAATCCATTTGATAAATGCCGTCATTTTATCGACAAAAAAAATTACCAGTAAGACCTAGGTTCGAAACCCAGCTACGCTAGTCAACGAAAAACATAAAATCAAAATTCAAATAGAGACTTAATATTTCAACAACCCGAAATTCTCTCAACACAGGAGAGAAAGGTATATTTTTTACGAAAACAGGGGGATAAATACTTCAAAATAAAATTTAAGAAATTCGAATTTAATGTTGAAGTATATTGCATTTTCCACAAAACAGTTAAATTTGCAACCAAAAGAAATGAATTTTTAACAAATGAGTCGAGTTTTGTAGCTAAAAAGTCGACTTTACAACAAATTTACAACTAAATAGTTAAAGTTTCAAGCAAAAGAGAGCGATTTTCAACAGAATTGTTAAATTTTCATTCTAAAAAGAAGATTTTTCAGCCAAATGGTCGAATTTTCTAATAAAATTAATTAAACTTCATCCACGAACAGTTCCTTTTTTTGACAAATCTTAATGCTAAAAAGGCGGCTTTTCTGAAACAAGTTGACTTTACTGGTAAGAAACATGAATTTTTAATAAAACAGTTGAATTTTCGAAAGAAGATGACTTTTTAACAAATTCGTAGATTTTTGGCAATGCAAAGATGAATTTTCTACAAAATAATTTTTTTTTAAATAAAAAAATTAATTATCAAACAAGCAGTTGCATTTGTAAGTAACTAGTTCAACTTTGAAGCGAAAGGCACGAATTTTCAAAAGAATAACCAAATATTTAAATTGTCATCCTACAAATATGAATTTTCAACCCATTGGTCGACTTATAAGACAGAAAATATTCAACTTCAATCATGAGCATTAGGATTGCAATGAAAAGCCAGTTGCATTTTTAACAAAATAGTTTGAATTTTTTATCCTCAATGACGAATTTTCTATTTAAAAAAACAAATGTTTAGCAAAACAGATAAATGTTCGAACAAAAAATTACTTTTCAACAAAATATTCAAATTTGTAATAAAATAATTAAATTTTCAAGAAATAGTTATATTCTCAATTTACTAAATAAAAAATTGAACAGAAAAGAATATTTAACGAAGTAGTTCAACGTTATACCAACTAGTGGAATTTTCAATAAAAAAATCTGCCCGCTACGTGGGCACATTCTCATCGCGCGCTGAGCGCGCGGCTCGCAAGTTTGAGCGCGCCTAGAGCGCGCAACTGTTGGTTCTCGCGCTTCGCGCTCAATATTGTATTTATCTCGCGCATCGCGCTCGATTATGTATTTACCTCGCGCTCCGCGCTCGGTCTTTATATTTTCGTACATTCTTGCGCTAACATTTTAAAATTAAGACTCAAAACATCAACCACTGTAATTTTTTAATTGTGAATTCACTTTCGTTAATAGAGCTTAGCTCGAGAGTTTGAGCGCACCTACGGCACGCGACTGATGGCAATCATACTCCGCACTTGGTTTTTGCATTTCTTCCGCATTCGGGCACAGACCTTTTAAAATCAAAAGTGAACGGACCGAAAACTGTAATTTTGTGATTTTGAACTCTCTTTTGTTAAAGCTCTTTTGGCTTTAATGAACACATTCTCATCACGTATCTCGTGCTTCGCACTCGATTTTGTCCAACTCTCTTATGTTTTACGATTAAAAGAAAATCTACTCGTCCTACCGAAAAATAATTAATAATAAATTTATAGATCTTTTTAGGCGAATAACTTTTGTCTGGTAATTTAAGTTTATACCTTGTGTCGTTTTTTCAAACAAATTTAATATTTTTATTTTGAATGTTATTTTTTATGTCTAAAGCAAAAACTACGTGTCCTATCAAAAATTATAGCTCTTTTTTGGATGAACAATTTTTTTCTCATTTTTTTCGTAGCTTATATCTAAAAGTGATTCATTATAAATTTGTGGTTCTTTCCAGGACGCGCAATTTCAGATTTTTCATTTTTTTCTTATCTTGCATAGTTTGACCAAAAAATGGAATTTTTGAATTTTTCATTATTTTTGGTACGATCAAATTTGGAATGTTCAACTTTTCGACCAAATTAAAAAATTTGTTATCGTAGTCCTGCAGGACTGTCAAAAAGCAAAGTTTTTTTTCTTGCCTTTTTTCATGTCATGCGTTGTTTGGCCTAAAATGTTCATTTTACTTTTTTGGGGGGAATTTTGAATATACTCTAACTCTGATAATTTTCTTTTTATAGAAAAAAGTCAGAAGGATACATTGCTTAAGTTTTGAAGTAGTATGAACAACACGGCATAGAATTTTTACATCTTGAAAAAATGTGGTTTCAAAATTTTTTTGTACGATAAAATTTGGAATTTTCAATTTTTTGACCAAATTGAAAAAGTTGTTATCATAATCTTGTAGGGCTTTCAAAAAGCAACGTTTTTCTTTTCTAGACTTTTTTTCGTATCATGCGTTGTTTGGCCTAAATTGTTCATTTTAGTTTGTTTTTTTTGGATCTTAAAAATGCTATAACTCCAGTAATTTTTTATTTTTTAAAAAAAGTCATTGGGATAAATTGTTAAATTTTTGGAATACTATGAATAACCGTACATAGAATTTGTGAATTTTTAAAAAAGTGGTCTCAAAAATATTTAAAATGTGCCCACTTTTTCAATTTTCATCCAAAATGGCTGGCTAACGAACTTGACCTTTAGTTTAGGACACTGAACGAGTTCACCAAAGGGCAATCTAATAGATTACTTTTTTCAAAAGTTATCGTGTTCACCGACAGACAGACAGGCAGACATACAAACAGACATACAGACAGACACATTCGTCAAAATCTATTTTTCGGTTTCAGGAGTCTCAAAACGCAGACATTTGACAAAAAATTGGGGGGAGCAAATTTTACACAAATCTAATACCTTCTCTGATGAGAATGTAAAAAATTAATTCTCAGTGAAAAACAGAATATTTTATATTTCAACAAAAAAATATTTTAATTTAAAGTAAAAAAATATGTAGGTTTAATCAAACAGATGAATACTCATCGAAATATGTACTATTTAATATTTCAACGAAAAACAGTTTAATTTTACATAAAAAACTGTTGAATTTAACCAAATGCGACCAATTTTATGAAACTGATTGAATCCTTAACTAAAAAGACGTTAATTTTCAACCAAGAAAAATTCTTCATTCAAGAGAAAAAAATATCAACCAAATTATTGAATTTTCAGACCACAAAGGCAAATTCTCTACGGGTCATTTTGAATTTAACAAACGAATTTTTAACAGATTATTAAACCTTCAATGAAATCAGTAGAATTTTGAACCAAAAGAGGCGAATTCTCAACATTTAAAAAAGGTAATAATGATATTACAACCCAAAAAGATTTTAATTTGATGTAAAAAGCAGTTTAATTCAACCATATACCATGTATCTAAAAAAATTAATTGAATCCTCAATCAAAACAGATTCGTTTTTAACGAAACAGTTGCAGAAAAAAGTGTCAACTAGAGTGTTGGATTTTCGAGTAAAAAAGGTGAATTCTCGGTAAAACATTTGAATTTTTTATCTAAAATTACGAATTTTCCACAATTTGCGGCAAGAAATTGATTATTTAAATTTTCAATTATGAAAATTAAATTTCAACTAAAAAAAACCAATTTTAAACAAAATAGTTAAATTTACGACGAAGTAGTAGAGAATTGTTAACCAAAGACATGCATTCTTAACCAAACATAAAATAGTAGACTTTTTAGTTAAAAAGAATTAACTTTTGATGAAAAATAGTTGGAATTCCATTTTGTACTCTGTCAGTTCAGTTCGCATTTAAGTGAAATAACGAGAAAAAGCGGAAGTTTCTTGAAAATAAGGGAAAAAGAGGAATTGTAAAAAATTTGAAAAATGAACGAAATATTTTTTCACAATTCTATTTGATTTAGAAATATTCTTCAAAGTAAAAGTAACAGCATTGTTTTCATAAGGAATTATTGTCAATACAGATTAATCAATATTTTTAAACTGTTTCTATTTTAAAACAGAACAAATAAAAAAATTGGTTCATTTGAACGTTCAGAACTCTTCGGGTATAGAAAGAGTGTGAAACCTGTATTTGGAAGCTTTTATTTGTCAAATAAAGTCGCTTACTTCCATTTTTTCAAACATTACAAAACATTGTTATTCACATTTTTATTCTCCATATGTGATGTCAAATTCTGCTTGAGCCCCTTCCACCCACGACACAAATCGTCACAAACACTGCCCCCACCCCCGGGCAGTTTGACGTAGGTTTTGAACGGCCCTTCTTAGACGACCTTCTTTATTTTTCAAAGTTTTATAAGTTCCTCTATTTTTCTTGATGGAATTTTCGTAGAGGAGTTCAGAATACATTTTGTTTGCAATTATATGTACATGTTCCAATTTGTTAGCTTTCCTCCTTGATTGAATTTCCTGGAATTCAATTTTCTGATGAGCCCTTCATTCAAGACTGAACCGATCTGGATTGAACTCAATTTGTCGGACCTCGAGTTAAAGAAGGTTCACTTTTTCGATTCCTTTTCCCAATTTGGGTTCTCGATTTACTTCTTATAGGTAAAGTACATTTTTACGGGGATCCGAAGGAAATTGGGGGGAGTTTTGAAATATATTGATATGTTACTTCTCTCATTTTAAATATAATTTCACGCAAACCACCTTAACTTTAACCACATTTTCTAGCAAAATAGAATTGTTTTCTTTGCATATATTTTTAAAAATTTATCAATATGCCAAAATCTAAAGAACTTGTAACTGTAAAAAAACGATTTCAGACCAAAGTGGGCTTTATTTAGTCGTCGCCCTTAGCGCCTCAAATATGTTCCTTTAATTTATGATTGAACTTATCAGTTTCCAATCTAGGCCAGGAATTACGGCAATCGGTAGTTCCCGAGATGCATCACGAATTTTTCACGAATTGCGGTAATTGGTATTTCCAGAGATGTTTTTACAATATTTTGCATAATAATTCAGTTCATTTTTGAATAAATCTCCCTTTCTTAGTGCTAATACTCATATAAGTGCAAATATTATTCAATGTATATTTTATCAGGAACTGCCTATGGTTACGGAATTTTCCGTAACGTTTGTCCTGAACAAGCTGGAAAAAGTATTAGAATTACGGAAAATTCTGTAAAGTTAGTCCTGAACAACCCGGAAAAGGGGTTAGAGTTACGGAACATTCTGTCACCACAGACAGTGCAATTTTATTATTGATTACATATTTTATTATTTATAAAATATTTTGTTCATTATTTAATATTTTTATTGCAACACTGCCTTGTCCTTAATACATCATAAAATTCTAGAAAAATATCTCTTTAAAGTTTTTTTCTATCTAGCGTTATTTTTCAAATTTTTGCGAAAATATGTGAAAAAACCTTAATAATTTTTTTCCCCAACAATACAAGTTCTTTTTGCGATGAAAAACAGAAAATGACTTTTAAATTATGCTCATCTTTATTTTTTAAACCCCCAAAAATTGTATTGATAAGGAAAAATTAATCTTCACAGATTTTATCAATATTGTCGCAAAAATATCGAACATAACACGAGATAGAAAAAAGGGTCAAGAAACAGTTTCTTAGAACTTTTTTAGAAAAACAATATTTTATTTGTTTGAGTTTGTTAATATCTTGCGGCGTTTAAAAAAAGCCTGAGTTTACCTTTTTCGAACCGAAAAATCCTCTCTTCTCACCAAGGCGCAGGTGCATATGTAATCTAAAAAAATTAAGAGAAAGAAAAGCTGGAATTTTGTATAAATTAACATAGAATATTTTCAGAAAAACTACCGCCATTTTGTCTCTTTTAAACTTTTTAAAATTAACCAATAAACTGCGAAATTGCACAAGAAATTATATCAGAATCAGAGAGAAAAATGTAAATAACTATACTATATTAAAAATATCACACTTTTAACCAAAATTGGGATTATTTTTTTATATCTGAATTTTAATTTTATTAATTGAAATACTGGTAACATTGCCAAGAAATTGTTTTGGCAAATAGGTAAGATATGAATCTTCTTAGACCCTTTAAAAACCAACCAATTTTAGTATGAGGTAAAGACTGCCCGAGTGATTTGAAATTAATCTAGTCTGCAGAATCAATGTTAATTTATTCAAAATTCCAGCTTTTTTGTTCTCTTGATTTTTTTCACATTATATATGCACCTGCGCCTTAGTGAGAACAAAGAATTTTTTTGTTCGAAAAAGGAAAACTCACGCTTTTTTTAAACACCGCAAGATATTGATAAAATCTGCTAAGACTTATTTTTTTGTCAACAATACAATTTTTTGATGTCTAAAAATATAGAAGAGCATCGTTTAAAAGTCTTTTTCTGTTTTTCATCGCCACAAAAATTTGTATTGTTAATAAAAAAAATCTTTAAGGATTTTTCACATATTTTCGCAAAATTTGAAAAGTATCGCTAGATAGGAAAAAAGAATAAAGAGATATTTTTCTAGAATTTTATAGTGTATTGAGTACAAGTCAGTATACGAGTTGCAGCCTCAAACACTCATGGTGTATTCTTAGGGACAGGGTTAACCAAAAGAATAGTGTTACATGAAAAACGGGCATTATTAAACATCGATTTCGGGCAGTATTGAATTTTGAAATAAAAACATTAAATAATGAATAACAAAATATTTCATGAATACTAAATTATGTAATCAACAATAAAATTGCACTGTCTGTGGTTACATAATTTTCCGTAACTTTAACCCTTTTTCCAGGTTGTTCAAGGCTAATGTTACAGAATTTTCCGTAATTCTAATCCCTTTTCCATTCTGTAATAATATTTGCACGTATATGAGTATTAGCACTAAGAAAGGGAAGAATGAGTGAAAGAATTAAAGGCAAAAACGACATTTTCAACTGAAATACTGGATCTAAACTCAAAATAATTGGGTAATTAAATTAATTAAATATATTTCTCCTTTATCATGAGTTGAAGGAAGCCGTATAAACGTCTCTTATCGTGAAATGGAAATCTGGCTCAGGTCTAATCTCCATATTATCCTGTTACTTCATTTAGAGAGTGCCATTAATAACACTATTCGAAATGATAATTATTGATCAAATTATTATTTTTAAAAGTAAATATTTTATTGTATTCCTCTTTTTTTCAGGAAAAATGCCAAAAACGGGGCCATCTACGTATACTCATAAAGATTTAATTAAAGCAATCAAATCTATTCGTGAAAACGGTTTTTTTCAAAAGAAAGCATCAAAAGTGTATAAAGTTCCTAGGTCTACGATTCAATTTCACTTAAGTCAAAACTTCGTAAGATCACGACCTGGACCTGATACAGTTCTTACTGATGACGAGGAAAATACACTTGTAAACTGGGTTTTAGACTGCTATCGAAAAGGCTTTCCAGTAAGAAAAGATGAATTGCAGTTGAGTGTTAAAAAATTTTTAGATGATTGTCCGAGAGAAAATTCCTTTAAAAGTAATATTCCAGGTAAAGCGTGGTATGATGCATTTTTAAAACGGCATCCCGTATTAACCGAAAGGAAACCTGAAGGAGTTTCGTATGCTAGAGCAGCAGTTTCGCCAAATAACGTTCGAAAGTGATTCATTGTGCCCAACTACAAAAACTGTTGTAGCACATCTAGGTGCTAGAAATGTATATGAAGTATAAAGTGGAAACCCTAAGTCAAATATCATCACTCTTCTGTCATTTTCTGCTGCTGGAGATGTAACTCCACCACAAATAGTTTTTCCGTATAAACGATTACCGTCAGCAGTTTCAAAATTAGTTCCTGAGGATTGGGTTATCAGCAGGAGTGAAAGTGGTTGGATGAAATAAGAAATAATGTACGAATACATTAAAAATGTCTTATATCCTTATCTGGTAGAAAATAACGTGCCATTTCCAGTGATTTCGTTCGTGGATGGCCATTCTACGCATAAAACGTATCATCTGAGTCTCTTGTGTTCGATGTTGGAAATTGTGCTTATTTGTTTATACCCAAGTTCTACCAGATTTTTACAACCTGCAGATGTAGCTTCGTTTAAGCCCCTGAAGTCATTTTGGTTGCAATCTGTTTTAAAATGGCGAGGAGAGCATCCTTCATTTGCTTTAACCATCGAAAAATTTGCTCCAATTATCAAGGATGCAGTCAACAAAATCGCTGTCACGCCAGAGACAATAATTAATGGGTTCAGAGTATTCGGTTTGTGTCCTTGGAACCCGGATGCCTTCGACTATTCAAAGTACCTCAGAAAAAGTAGAGTGGCAAAAGAATGCCTGGAAACTCCCAGAATCAGCAAGTCTTCCTTTTCACATCTTTGTAATCTAGTTGGCGAAGGTTTAATTCAAGAATTTAAGTCTGCCAATGATCAAACCGTGAAGTCTGATCTGTTTTGGGTTCTTCACTCAATTTGGCAAGAGTATCAAAGAATATCTACAACAGAATGATAAAAGTAAACAGAAGGTTTTCTGCAAAATCCAGGAAAATGTACTGATGCCAAAGCATCAGATCTCTTTTTGAATGTCAATTACTCTGAATCACAGGAGAAAGAAGATTCTTCAAACGTATCAGCTGTAATCTTAAAAGAAACGAGTGTAAATAGAATACATAGTGATGTCTGTGATTTAGAAATTAGAGTAAATTCGCTACTTAACGATGTAAATTTAACCAAAAATCAGTCTAGTCCTTTAGACAAAAATGACTATGATTTTCGATTAGAAACCAAATTTTCAGATATAATGTTTAACAGCCCTGGTGAACCTATAGATTTAACTTGTAAAGCTATTTCACCCAAAAATGAACAAGAAATTGCTTTAAATTGTGCAAAAAATGGAACTATTCAAAATTATTTGCGTTATCCTCTAATTCCAAAACGAAAAAAAAGAAAATGAAGGGGAAAGTTGTATATGCTTTAACATCTCAGGCATGGAGAGATGAAGAATTAACGAAAATTAAATCCAAACAAGATGTAGCTAAAAGTAAGGAAGTTAAAAGTCAAGAAAGAAAACGGCAAAAATAAATTTTAGAAAAAGCCAAAGAAGATAAAAAAGAATAAAATTAGAAACTAAAGAGACTAAAAACAATGAAAATAAATCTTCGAGTATTGAAAATTTTACTTATGCTGCTAAAGACGTTACCAGAAAAAGAAAGTTCAAAGCCAAAGAGAATAATAACAAAAAAATCAATTTTCGAATAGTACCGATGATCCCACTGATTCTGCGGAAGCAGTGAAAAAACGACGAGGACGACCACCTAAGATTTCGAACTAGAAAGAAGCTGTTAATTTAGTCATTTAGGCCAGGGTATTTGTTTGTAAATAAATAAAAAATAAATTATAAAAATATTTCTTTCTGCTATTCACTTCTTAATTATTCTAGAAAAGTTAGGTTTAATATAATTCCTTAACCATTACCCTTGAATATAACTAAGGTGCCAAGAATTGGGTCAACCCATGCCAAGAATTGCATTTTTACACTTACGAGCTTATTTTAATTATTTTTTCAGTCACTAATGAATATTGAAGTAAATAAAGATCAGCATTCGATTTGTTATTAAATTTGCACCATGTATATTACTATTGCATTTGTCAGGCATTTGTCGAAAAAGTAAACCTTTTTTAACTCGAGGACCGACAAATGGAGTTCAATCCAGATCGGTTGAGTCTTGAGTGAAGGGCTCATCAGAAAATTGAATTCCAGGAATTTCGATCAAGGAGGAAAGCTAACAAATTGGAACATGTACATATAATTGCAAACAAAATGTATTTTGAACTCCTCTAGGAAAATTACATCAAGAAAAACAGAGGAACTTATAAAATGTCGAAAAATAAAGAAGGTGGTGTAAGAAGGGCCGTTCAAAACCTACGTCAAATGCCCGGGGGTGGAGACATGGTTTGTGACGATTTGTATCGTGGGTGGAAGGGGCTTAAGCATAATTTGACATTACATATGGAAAATAAAAATGTGAATAACAATGTTTTGTAATGTTTGAAAAAGTGGAAGTTAGCGATTTTATTTTACAAATAAAGCTTCCAAATACAGTTTTCACGCTCTTTCTCGTATTCGCATGTTTCAAATTTAGTATAGTTCCTCTTTTTCCCATATTTTCAAGAATCTTCCGCTTTTTCTTGTTTTCTCGCTTAAATGCGAACTAAATTGACAGAGCACAATAAGGGCATCCAACTATATTTCATCGAAAGTTAATTCTCTTTAACTGAAAAGTCTACTATTTTATTTTTAGTTAAGAATGAATCTCTTTGGTTATCAATTCTTTACTACTTAGCCGTACATTTAAATATTTTGTTTAAAAATCTTTTTTCATTTAAAAATTAATTTTCCTAATTGGAAATTTAATCAATCCATTTTTTGTCGAAAATTGTGAAAAATTCGCATTTTCGGATAAAAAATTCAAATGCATATATATATATATATGATTAAAAATTTGTCATAAGGACAACTGCAGGATTTCGGCGGGAGCGGGTGCTAATCTGAAAAATTGCACCCGCTTCCAGCGAAATCGCGGTAAAATTTCAGCCATAAACACGTCTCACAACCGTGAGATAGGTGGTTACA
>NC_046660.1:84847933-84864362 GCF_010883055.1 Belonocnema kinseyi
CCCGCTCCCGGCGAAATCCTGCGGTTGTCTTTATGACAAATTTTTCATATATATATTTGTCGTAACGAAAGTTTAATTGTGATTTTTTCCGTTGCACATCATTGAAATTAGTGACATGTCACTATTGAAATCACATTTAGCTTACAAGAAAGAAGCAATTGTATGAAATCCGAAATTGACTCATATGAAATCAGATGCAATCGTCGGCTAAGATTCATCTAATTTTAAAATGAATGGCCCCTCGATTATTAGTGTAGAATTGAAATTTTATAATTATATCAATAATTCTTTTAATTTTAGCATACATTTTTGCAATGGAAAATATTCAATAAAAATAAAGTCTATCATCAAATTCGACACTTTTATTTTTATATGATATTAAGATATAAAATTATACTTTCTTATATGCGGTATTGTGACTGCCCTGCAGCTCCTCTCCCCGTCCTTTCATTTTTATATATGATTTTTTTACATTTCACACAGATAAATACGCTGATTGATTTTATTTTATTCTAAATTGGTATTTTTAATTGAAACACGTTGTTATAAAATGTAAAAAATGATAAATTTAGTTATTAAATTTCGCTACTATACTAACAATGTAAAAATCTTTTTTTCTACATTATAGTTACTTTTTGATGAATAATCTATTCGACATATTTTTCCAAAGCATTTTTTCATTTCATACTTTTCACTGCATAATATACATAATTCTAGAATAAATTGCAGTGCTCTTGATAAAATTATAAATACTTTGATGTATTTTACCATTGATTGTGAATTTTGTCAATTTTGAATAAATTTTCTTCCTAACTTCCTTCATCTCAAAATACCGATATAAAATTCATATTATTATAGTTTGTTTATTATGTTCATCAATTTTAAAACCTTTAAAAAATCCTAAATCTGGTATAAAATCTCTTTCATGTACATTTTTCTTTAAAATTATTCTTCATCATTTCTTTCCCTTTTAATTGGCGTAATCATCAAAATCTTGTATTATTTCCTCCATATCCATCCAATTAAACGGGGCAAGGCTATGTTTTCGTACTCATACCTACACTTTTTCCGTGCTATAAATGGAATTTTTATTGCGGAAAGCAGTTACTTTCAAGTTTGAATCTTAAAAATTAACTTTGCGGATATTATTTTTCGGTCTCTATTTTCGTAATGAACGCATAAAAATACATAGATTCACGAATTTCCAAAATAATCACTTTTCTTAACTTCACTATGGCACTTTTCGAAACCAATATACCATTTATGAGCCTCAACTTCATCCATATACCTTATTCTCACTGATTGTCCATTAATTCTGAAATATTTCATGCAAATCAGTCAATAATTGAAAGACTTATCCAATACAGGTAGAAAAATCGATTTCCAGTATAATTAGGTATATTTATATGAAAAGTGTCGGTGCAACATGGAGAACAACAAAAATTTATAAACATATGTCTTCTTTTTGCTGCGCATATTCGAATAAAAACGAGAGACTCTTTCCACCGCAATAACTTGTAAACATATAAAACTGAATGTAAAAATTTTTTAGTATCCTGAAACGCCATCCCTCCGGTGATTCGAGCCTTTTTGTAAATCCCTTTACGCATTTTTAACAGCTGAGCCATGAAATTGTAATTCGAGCCGCTGGTTGGGGCCCACGCCTGCTCACAATGAAAAAGCATGATTGCTACAATGCAACGTATTGTCAATATTGATGCGATGGACCGTATGCAGGAATTTCAAAATCATAACGTTGGGTTAGGAAAATCGTTAGTTGTACTCGAGGGTTTTAATAAGTACAGTCAAACTGGATTTTACGACTTCTCGTAAATATGATAGATCTCATTGAAGGGTCACCTTGCGGACGCAGCTAAACTAATGGCCCATTCTAGCTTCTCGTATTCTGCTCGATTCACGAATGCATATTACCGTCATAAAGCACATGCACGGAAATTTTCACCACATGTGATGCAGGCGTAGCTTTATTGACGCACCCAAGAAATGTGCCACTAATGCCACTGATGCAACTGATGTCGCTGCTACAGCTACACATCTCAGATTAATGTTCTTCTCTTGTTGTGGCTGTAAACTTTACGTATTTGATATCTAAATACCTGTGTCTATTATACTGTAGTTGCGAGGTCATACACTTTTTTTATGGTTTTTTCAGAATCTTCACAGAAAAAATGTGCATGAAGTTCTGAACGTTCATATGAACGAAATACATTTTTTACATTTTATTTTATCTCAAAATATTTTTTACGATACAATTTATTTCACTTAACACAAATTTCTTGTTAAGTACTATTTGTTACTTATATCAAACAATTTGATTGCTTGACCAAACACGTGACCCCGCATGAACAGGCACCCGATATCCCAATTTTCAGTATTGTTGATGTCAGCTGATATGCCAGAAAAAACAGACCTATCAGTTTTTACAAAGTTGTTTTGAATCAAATAAAGTATTATTGGGTGTAACTAGTATCAGATATTCTTCAAGAAAATATTTCTTAATTGATGAATTAAAACCAACAAAATCTCCTCGACAAGGAATGTCAAAAATGACTGAGTTCAGGACACAGCTTGCACCTCTCGATTTCTTTCTGAAATCCTTGAGATCATATGCACCAAAAATGATTGAAATTGTTCATCCTTACAAGGCCACCAAAGAGCATCTTTAGTTCACTACATTTTGGCTAATCTAAATTTTTAAATTTTCTGGAAAAAATTAATTTTTGTCAAAATTTTATCTTGTAACCCTCGTTGTTATAAAAATAACGAAAAATAAAAAACTTTCAATTTTTATTTTCTCAGGAGGGATAACATATCAATGAGTATAACTAATAATTGTAAAATAGTTGTTGATTAAGTGGTTTTGACTTTAGGGTTCAAAAGAATTGATTTCAATGAGTTAATAATTGAACCAAACGTTTCAGCACACAATGGTGGCCGAAAATAATAAGGACTGAAATTTAATAATGTGAATGGACAATTTTAAAGCAATTTTTCAGTGAAATCTAAATTTCTCTGTATGATAAAAGAAGAAATGTTTTATTCGGCATAGTGTCTAAAATATATGAAAGCTTTGAAGCCTGAGATTCTTAGAATTTGTTTTCTTTTTAAATTGTTGTTTAGTTCCTAAGATTTACTTAAAAGTGTGACCACTTTCAAGTTGAAAGATATTATTAATTTTCTTTTTTCACTTATTCGAAAGAAAGTTTAAAGTTTTTTCTTTTTCATTTCTAAAAACATGACGTTGCTTAAATCTTGAGAAAATAGAGAATTAGCTATTATTTTATGGTTTCATAGGAAACCGTATAATCTTGTACCAGCGTCCGTCCGTCACTTACTTCATCTAAAAAAAATTATTAAAGCCGCGACCCTGATGTTTTGTATTAGCCCCATAAAGATTCAACTGCAGAGCGTAGATATAATATTGGAAACCTGGAAAAAATCTATTTTCTATGCAATTTTCAAATTTTAAGTAGGAAATCATTTAGGCTAAATGGGAAGTGAAAGGAAAATTGATAGGTGAAATGATCCTTGCGTTGCAAGCTTGTATTTTAGTCCGATTTTCTATAAGGATTGTTTAATTTAAAGCTCTTGGCATGTATAATTGAGATAAAAAATATAATTTGCTAATTTTAGAGTTTAATTTTATTTCTTATATCAGTGATTAAAAAACACGATTTTTTAATAATTGAAATATCAGATTTTTTCACGTGCAATAAACTTCGCTTAAAAGCTATCATATCAAGTGTAATGAGAAACCCGATTTAAAGATCGAATAAACTTTCACCCCTTCGGCACCAAGCTGTGATCAATCTTTTCCTTCACCTTACTCAAGTTTCATTCCTATTACTTTAAACATCTACAAAGTTCTAAAAGGTATTTTCAAAGCAGATTAATCTTGATCTAGAATGATGTTTCCCACTCAATAAAATCTAATAAATTGTAACCCTCGCGAAAGAATCTTTATTAATGTGAATAGGTTTCTATTCATTAATTACGGAACTAATCAACGACCGTCCATATAAACTCTTAACGAAGAAAATGCTCCTAAATTCTTATTTTCGTTTGCCCTTTTTTTGTTTGGTTCCTTTTTAACTTTTTCTTTGCCAAATCTGAAAATTCCGGTGAAGCGTAGCAAACTTAGCGATTTACTATCAATTACAGCTAACCGAATTGGAAGGACAGGCCAAGTCTCCCGCCTCAGAGTGTAGTAGAATGTAGTTGTATGCAACCCTCTTGCCCCGATGTTCCCAAGTCTCTTGGGTCTTTTTACCCCCCCCCCCTCAGAAAAATCCATCACCCTCCTTCAGCCCTTCTCGTCTCTGTCTCTTTCGAGCCACTATTATCCTCATCAAATCCCTCTTGACTTTTCACTTGGTGAATCCACACCCTCGGCATCGAGGTCACGTGACAATGTGCCTCTCTACTAGAAGATAAGAAACAACCCTTGTTGAGTCTTTGCTACGTTGGATCAAATTGAAATAAATTGAATCAAAGTCACAGCTGGTTGCCCCGCTCGGATTTTCAAACTTTTGATTCTTTTTCTAACACTCACACAAAACTAAATTTCATTTGTGAGGATCCCATTAATTAAAAAAATCTTTAATATCATAAATTTGAAACATTATTAGTATTACCGGGTGGCGACAGAACAAGGAAAATTTGGAAATCAGTGAAAAGTTAAGGAATTTTGTTAGTCATGGAAAGCCAGGGTTTTGAGAAAAAAATGTCAATGGTCAGGGTATTTCTTCGAGAAGCACTGAAAAAACAGTCAGGACTAATCAGTGCAAGTCACACAGACACTTTTTTCGCAAATCACTTTTTAGTTACTTTTTTAAGATTGACACTATAGTCATTTTTTTAAATCTTAAAATCATTTTATTCACTTTTCTTTCAATAAAGTAACCCAAGAGTTAACGACTGAAAAATTCAGGTCTATACCTACTTCTGAATTTTCTTGAATTATTTCAACAAATCTAAAGATTTTGGGTTATGTTTCAAACTTCCAAAGAATTTTAAAGTGTTTTAAAAAGTATCAAGGGATTTTAAGGATTTTTTTTCTTGGGTATCGTTCAAGATTCTAAGACACTTTCAAGGCATTTAAAAATTTTCAAAAATTTTAATGATTCGAAAAGTATTTTAATAAAGTTGCAAGAACTTCAGGAAATTTCCTAAGATTTCATGTAATCTCACAAAATTTTATCATAGTTTAGGGTATTTTTAAAATTTCCCAAAAATCTTCCAGAGATTTAAACAATTTTAAGAGATTTCAAGAGCTTTTAAAGTATTTAAAATATGTTATGTTATTTCTAGAAAATTTAAGGAATTTTCAATTTACTTCAGAAATTTGTATAGGGTTTCAAAGGACTTATTAAATTTCACTATATGTTCAAGGATTTCAAGGCATTTTCAAGACATTTAAAAACTGTCCAGGGTTTCAATAATTTTAAAGGTTTTAAACAAGTTTCGATGAGGTTTCAAAGAATTTCCCAGAATTTAGGAAGATATAGTATGATTTTGCACCATGAATGATTTTAATGCATTTGAAACAATTTACATGCGTTTGTAAGGAATTTCTTAGAATTTCGGAATATATGGAAAGATTTTTCATGACGTATAAGGTTTTAATATATTTACAAATATTTCAAGATATTTTCTAAGATGTTCGAGGATTTCAATAAATGTGTGGGAATTTAAAATTCTATGATTTTAGGAAATGTCCAATTTCATACATTGCACGGGATTTTATAATATTTGAATAGATTTCAAAGAATTTATTTACAAGAAGTGAGGAATTTCGTAACGTTTAAAAGATTTTAAAATATATTTTGAAATTAATTTCCATTCATTTTTATTTCACCCTGAATTCTTATTTATTTATCCTGAATTCTTCTCAGCTCTTTGGAAATCTTTGGGATTCTCTTGAATTTTTTTAATTCTCCTAAATTCTTTTAAACTCACTTAACTCTCACCTTTAAGTCCTTAATATTTACTCCAATTTTACCTAAATCAGTGAGATTTTTTTTATTCTTTCCAATTTAAAAAGATTCTTTTGACTTTAACTTAAATTGTTGTACTTATTGTAACTTATTGTTGCAGATTAGACATTTTTAATCACGTTTTGGATTAGAAAGGAGTAACTTTTTTACTTTTTTCAAGTAAATTATGCCGTAGAAGCCCTGCGAATAGAAAATAAAAATTTTTTATTTTTTAATTTAGTTTATAAAAGATTCTATATTAAAATGTTAGAAGACTATAATTTTGGTGTTTAAATACTAATGGTCAGGAAGAATGAAAAGATACTCCAGGAGAAATGAAGGACTATTGAAAATGATTTTTTGCGGCCATCCAACATTTACAATATTCTAAACATCACTATAATATGTCAATACATTTTTGAGCAGACTTCTAACCTACTTTTTATGGAATAAAATAAAAACAATATAAAAACCTCGCTTCCCAATGAAACAAAAGGAATAATCTCGTTTCTGGGATACCGCGAATATTAAATTCTACGAGATTCATTTTCTGCCGTAGAAAATGCCCGCCATACTTTCACTGAGAAACGTATAACGATCCGGCACGAGAAGAAAAGAAAAAACATCGAAAAAGAGCGTTATTCAGCGAGAAATGGAATAACGCGTCTGGTGTGCGCTAGGTATATGCATTAAAAGCTTTCGCGCGTTTGCAATCGCTGAGTTGTCGAGGCATGGCGCGTCCCGTCGGTAACACAGTCACGTGCAACATTATTGTGTTTCACGCTGGGAATCTCCAAGTCAAAGACAATCCTGTCCTGTTTCCCTCCCCGTAATTACAACAATTTCAGTCCGATTATGCGTATTAGTTTCACGGTTTTCAGTTCTCGGTAATCCAACAGAAATTCGCTAACGTTCACGTACAACCTCTATCATCAAATGCATTTAGAAAGTTGAAACCCGTTATCTAAATAAGATTCGAATTACGTTATTTCTTATATTTCATGTTCACATCCCCGACTCCCTCCTGTAGCCCCGTCTACTTTTCAGCTACCTTACCCCATCATTCCGACATTACCTCCTCACTCTTCTAATACATTACCAACACTCCTTTGACCTCTTCGCTAATTAAAGAATTGATATCCTAACCACCTCCTCCAAAGTCCTCCCGCTTTTAAACCCCCTTATCACTTCCTACTACCTCACATTTTGCCTCACCTAGCTTTCCATAACCTTCTTTATTACTTCCTCAATCATCTAATTCCCCAACCTTGACCAGTTGACACTATTCTTTAATAAAATACTCCACTGGCTTCTCTGTACTATAAATAATTAATAAATATCTCGCTATATTATTTTAACGCTTTACCTCTTTCCCTTTTCAGCATTTCTATATTTCTATAAACGTTTCCCTTCTCTTATTCCCTCATATTCCCTGTCCCCTTCCTGCCCAGGATACCCCTTTCAGCCTTCTCACTCTTCCTATTTCCCCTGCATTCTCCAAATTCGCTATTCTTCTTACATTTTCCTACTACTTTACCTTTTCATCTAACTTCTCCTCCTTCTCCTCCTCCTTCTCCTCCTTCATTTAATTTAATCTCAAAAATTTAACCATTTATCATTAAGCATGAAATAACAGGTGAGTATCCTAAGAGTCAACATTGCATCGAACGATTGCGGAAGAGAAATTTGAAAAATTGGAAAAGGCCTGCAGCAGCTGATCACCTTCAAGAGGGCTGACATGAAGAATCTTCAAAGTACAGTGAACCCGGGGAATAAGGCCCCCAGAGTTAGTTCTTCCGAAAATTGATGCGGCGCAGCGGATATGGATGAGAGAAGCCGGGGGGAGCACTTACACTTGACTGTTTACATTCGAAGTAAACCGGCACTCAGTCCAGGGTTCGCTGTATTTTAATTTTAATCTTTTAAATATACATGTTGTATATAAAGAAGCCTATTACCTATATTTTTTATCCAATTTTATAAATTTGATGCCAATATGATATAATACTAAATGTAAATCTGAGCCCGACAAACATACAGAGCCGTTCTCAATAGAAGACATTTATTTTAATTTCAGATATTTAAATTCTAAATTTTCAAAATATAATACTTTTGATCGAATACCTATAACGTAGCTTCGCACGATTGATTTAAATTAATTCTTATTAATATTATAAAATGAAGTTATGGATCAATCTCGTATGATACGAGATGATCGCTTTAACCTGCAGCCCTCTTACCCTATACATGCCCGAAGGTTCAACTCTTCAGTAGCTCCTAGCTGTCAAGTAAATTATGATCTATTCTTATTTATTTTTCCATGGTAGAAGTTCCTATCATCAAATAAGAATTTATTCTTAATGGCTATTCAAAAAATACGTGAATCTGATTTTTACACATTTTTTACTCCCCCCCCCCTTCCACCACCATATAACGCACCATAGTTCTTTTTATTTCCTCTCCCTTCCCTACAAATATTAAAACAAAAATTACTTTCTGATTTGCTATATTAAGTATTGCATTATTTCTTTTATAAATAGTGTACCAATAAGAAATGTGAGACAACTCGTACTTTGTTAGTTATAGCATTTTTTGGCTCTGAAATTAGTTTTTTGTGTAAATTCTTCAAAAAGATTTTCAAACAAATTTCAAAATTTTGTTCAATTATAAATAACTCTATGACTAATGATATATTTTAAAGGTTTGGGACTCATTTTAAAGATAAATTTAATTAAAATATCCTTGAAGTATCCAGAAAATTGTATTCTATTTGCCCTGGATTCTGTCAGTCTGAATGTAAAGAAAAAGTTTGTAAAATTTTTAAGTAAAATCAGTTGCAATCGCTACGTTATCAAATACATAATTTTTTAAATCCCTTTTTTCGAGTATACAATATTATGAATTTCCACTACCTTTTGATTCTAACTTGAAACTTTGGCTGCAACCAAAGGAAAATTAATTAAATTTTTTTAGGCATTGCGGACACTCTAAGATTTTTCTTTTCGTTTTAGGTACGGTAGTCTTTTATACAATAAAACTGGTATATTAAAATAAAAGTCATTATAGTAAGAACAATATTTACCATTTTTCTACATTTTTAGGTTATGTTAGTGCGTTTTACTAGAAACTGGTATTTTTTAACAAAAATCATTAGATTTGAATCCAGTTATTTTTGTTTAATATACTAAAATTCATTTAGAATTTCTTAAACATTGTGGATTATGTTTGGGTTTTTGTCTGAAATTGGTATTTTGAATTTAAGAGAATTATATTTTAAACATTTCAAAAAAGATTAACAACTTTTAAAAAATCTAAGTTAGGTTGGCATTTTATACCAGGAAATATTTCAAAGAAGATTTATAATTTTAGAAAAATTTTAAGTCATTTTAAAAGTATTTTTAATTCATAAAATCAATGGATTTGTCAGGTTATCTTCAGAGTTATTAAATTAAACAGTTTCGTTACATCTTGGTATTTTATACCCGAAATCAGTACTTTTAACGAAAAACATTGAATTTCAAAGAAGATGATAACTTTTTGAAAACTTTTAGATTATGCTTACGTTTTCAAAAGAGGATTTACAATTTTAAACCATTTTATGTTATGTTAGTTTTTTGTTCTAAATATATTGTTAATAAGAAATAATTACATTTTAAAGAATATTTACGATATTTGAACAATAATTGGATTTGTTTTCGTTCGTTACAGAAAACCGGTTGTATCAAACAGAAATTATTTGACTTCAGAAATCAAATTTACAATTTAGAACAATATTTTGTTGTATTATTGATGTAAGTTTTTTGACCTGGGAAATTAATTAATAGTTTAAGATGTTAATTTTGTTTGTCTACTTGGTCATAATCAATATTATTAAAATATTGATTAATTTTTTAAGATTGCGAAAAAAACGCTCTCTAGCTCCGCTGGGATATGGGCCCAAGGTCCTTCAGATTGCCGGTCTGATGCTCTACCAACTGAGCTACGGAGAGACGAGAACACTTTCTTCAGAATCTCCTTACAAGCAGAATGTCAACGTCATTCCTTATACTTGTAAGATTTTTCTTTCTAAACATGAAACTCATATTTTATTATTGACGTAAGTTTTTTGGCCAGGGAAATTAATTAATAGTTTAAGCTATTAATTTTGTTTGTCTACTAGGTCATAATCAATGTTATTAAAATGTTGGTTAATTTTTTTATATTGTATCGGACGGGCAATCTGAGGGACCTGGGCTCATATCCCAGCGGAACTAGAGAGCCTTTTTTTTCGCAATCTTAAAAAATTAATCAATATTTTAATAATATTGATTATGACCAAATAGACAAACAAACTTAACATCTTAAACTATGAATATTTGGTTGTGTTAGTGTTTTTTGACGAAATTTATTTTAATTGAAATATTTAGTTGTCTATATATTTTACAAAAATAATCAATATTAATTCTGAAATTAATATATCAATTTTCATCAAATCACAAAAATATTGTCCTTGTTTCTCTTCTCTATGATTTTAGTTAATTGATACTTTAAGTACAAAATTTTTTAATAATAGTAATTATATATTTTAATTTGTAAATCTTCATTTGCAACGAAATTAATAATCGTTGTAATTAAAAAAAAACTCCTCTTTTTGGAAGCAAAATTCCTTTATTTAAAAAAACTGCAATAGAAACATTTTCTTCTTTTTTGTCTTAATATTTGTACCAAAAGCAACTTTCTATACTTAAAGAGGAACATGCACAACGTATGGATCATAATATCTGGAAAAAAGTTGTAAATACTTTCTTACAAAGAGTTCAGAAGATTATACAACTCTTGTGGATTCCATAATACGACACTGGAATCTGAATTTAATTAAAGTTTCGAGCATGGCTTTCATTAGTCTTCATATTATTTCCAGGGCATGCAAACATAAACAAGCAGGGCGGCGTAAATAATGTATGTGTTATCAAGACGCATGGCTCAATCTGATGCAACTAACGCGTTGAGAGTGCGGCCTTCAAGTTGATCGTCACACTTGACTGTTCACAGCATCCCTGTTATCCTCACGGTTCCTTTCATCAAGAAACTGCGGGGGCCATCAGCTCTAGGAATATAATAAATCCGAGTTAATTAATTCCAGGTTCCAGTGTACATATGTTGCGCTTTTAATTACAAATTTATGTTAAATTTCGAGATAAAAAACATCACATTTCTCATTGTACCAAGAGCAAATTTTGCAGACATAAACTATACTAATTAAAATACGAATAAACAAAAATTATTTTTTCACTACTTGCAAGCTATAAATATGCAGTAAAACATTTCCACGATAAACCTTTATAAATTCAATTAAATATTAATATTAAAGTTTTTATTGAGATGACAAAATCATGTTTAGGTTTGACAACTGAAGGGAAGTTGAAAATAATTTAACTTATTTTGGCGTGCGCTATTGTATTAGCGCCCCTGGTAGCATTCTATATATTGAATGAGTTTGTTTCCCACTAAATTGGCGTCCTCATGCAGCGTTGCCAAATTGCACGTCAGTTTTTTTCACCAAGTTGATTTACAACCTTCTACTTTGTCATGAGCTTTTTGATTAAATATCTTTGATTTTTGACTATAAATCTCTAATGTATATGATTCTTCTTGGTTAGGTCTATAAGACAGAATGTTTATTTAAAAACTTATATTTTCTACACAACGTGGTAAACAACTCTTACAGGTATTACAAAATATTTGAGTTTACTTATTACTTGTTCTGTCTTAACCCATTAATGCCAGAATAACAAAAAATTTTACAGCAAGTTTGAGGTCCTAGATTTTGTTGAAGCCGCTCAAAAATGGCTCTATTATGCTAAGAATACCACGAAATGTGTTATTGGGACTTTTACTAGCAAAATATGGAGGATGTTTTTTTTTCAATATCAGGGTACAGAAAATTGCAACACTTGTGAATTATTTTTCATGCAGATTTATAGAAGTTGCTTCAATTTACTTTTTTTAATCTTCCTAAATTGAATTATTCCTCAAAATCGATTCATTTTTTCAGGATTTTTGGGTTGCTGATCACGAATTTGCCATCAGATTTGTTAAATTCAAAGTGGCAGATCCAATACAGCGGACTTGTTTTTTTTATAAAATTCCCATATTTGTATGAAAGCTTGTGTACAAGGCTTCTCGAGATCGCTAATTGCGAATTCGCGATCAGATTCTCGAAATTCTAAATGACGGATCCAATATGACGGACATACTTTCGAGAAATGTTCATTTTTGGGGATATAAATTGTCCACAAGATTTTTTGTTTAAAAAATTGAGCATTCGCGATCAGATTTGCAATATTCGAAGTGGTATATACAATATCTAATTCTATCGATGATCGATTCGTTTCTATATCGTCTTTTGCCATTATATGAAATATTGCCCGATTCTCACCACGTGGAGTTAGACGATTGTCAAAAATTGTTTTTTTTTCTTTAAATTTGATTAATTGTTTTCTATTTTTATGAGTTTTTTCTGTGAGTTCTGTATTGTTCATACGTCGTTTTATCTAAGGTAAATCAGTTTTTTGTGAAACAACACACTTTTTCACATTCAAGCAATATCTGAAATTAGCGGTTGCATTTATTCCATGCTTCTTGAAACGCTAAGATTTAGTTCCCATGTAACTTTTAGAGATAGTCAAAGCAACATCATTTATGGTAATTTTCCTTTCATCTGCACATGCAGTATTCCACAAATAGAATCCACGTCCACTTTTTGGATATAATAATAGGCATTACTCGAGAAACAAATCGCAGCGTTTCAAGAAGCATGAAATAAATGCAACTGCTAATTTCAGATATTGCTCGAATATGAAAAAGTGTGGTGGGACGACGTACAATTTCTGTAAGATTTGCAACTTATATTTTTGTTCAAATTGCTTCACGCAAGCTCATTTACCTTGGATAAAACGACTATGAAGAATACGGAACTCATAGAAAAAAACATTTTTGACCCAAAAAATCTTGTGGATAATTTATATCCGCAAAAATGAAAATTTGTTAGAAGTATGTCCGTCATATTGGATCTGCCATTTTGAATTTCGTGAATCTGATCGCGAATTCGCAATTAGCGATGCCGAGAAGCCTTATATATAGACTGTCATACAAAAATGGGACTTTTCTCGAAAATAATTCTGCCATTTTGGATGCGCCATTCTGAATTTGGTAAATCTGATGGCAAATTCGTAATCAGAAACCCAAAACCCCTAATAAAATCTATACGTTTTTAACATAAAATTGCCAAAAAACAATACAAAAATTTTTTTTCTCGACTTTTTAAATGAGTGGACCGTGTCGAGCGACTCTTAATACATATGGAAAAATTTGTCCCAAATTCAGGCATCAATGGGTTAAGGAAGTTTGAATCCCTTCCTCAGTGTACGTAAGATCTCAAATCAGAACTTGAAAATTGTATAATAAAGAAAACAATTAATTTTCGAGATGAATACTGGTGTTGCAATAAATTGATGAATTACAAGGAGACAAAGATCCAGATAGTAAGATGGATTGATGACTGTATAAACCGAAGCGGTTAGCGGAGATCGAAAGCGAATCGGCTTCGGGATTTATGCGGCGGCATTAATATGCAGCGTTGAGAATTTCAATAGAGATTCGCCAGTTCGCATCGTCTGTTAGTTCGGCGACCGAACAAACCGGTGATCAATACTTTTGCCCCCGTCTCCCCTTTCAGCCCACCCTATCTCTCTTGTCTCCTTCCTTCCTCGCTAGTGACTCCCTTAATAGGATTGCAAATCGGCCGAATAGACTCTGGTGCATAAGTTTGCCTGCTGGATGCTGCAGTCTCCTCAGCAGTCAAATCAAATTCAACTCAACTCAACTTGATTCTAGCAAAATAAATTATAACCCTTGTTCAGACTTCAGAGACGACGTGATCCACACTGTGTTACGGGTTGTCTGCCTCGCACACCGGAAGTAGTCTTCGCTGTGAGAATAAGCCACTGAGATTGAAATCTAGACCATGCGGAAAAATGACACTGAAACCCCGGAATAACTGAAACCGGAGATATATAGGATAAAACGGATTTCCTAATCGCTTTTAAAGGTACTCAGTAGACACGTGCTGGCAAAAATGTGATAAAATATCAGTCCAAGTTTAAAAAGTTAAAATCATAATAAATCTAAATTTGAAGTATTCTACAACGCCCAACATTAAAATTTAACTAAGAAATTCTTAAAAATTAAAGAAAAAACGAGAATCTATAGATTAAAATTAGACAAGACACTCTTAAATGTATCCCGTATTTTTTATTAAAAAATGACAATCAAAAAATATTTACAAAAATCTACTAACGTTTTGGTAACCATTCAACACCTTTTTTAAGGAAATAAAAAATGTATATAATTCGAAAACCGTGAGGAAACCATGATCTCCCCATGAGATCTGACTGCAAACTAAAAACCAAGTACAAACCATGCCTAAAATACCCAAAATACGATAAAGTAGGTTTCCTTGTAATCGGAACGTTCCCAGTTATCATGAGTCTTGATATTTGAAGGCAAAAAATGAGTATATCTCATAAAAAATGACAATAATATTTCTTAAGAAAGCTTTGGACAGTTCTCTATCGTTGTTTGTGGTACTGAATTTTTAAACGTCTGAAACAGTACCACCGTGATCGTTGTGTTTACAGTCAAATTTTTCAGAACTATTTTTAAAACAGTTTAAACTTTTTCAAGAAGATATTGGGTCATCTGTATTCTCTGAGGTTTAAACAATTATACATTAAAACTCAAATGAACAACATTTTGAAATAGTTATTTATGATACACCAAAGTGCCCTAAGTGGCACTATTTTTCGTGTGAAATTGCAATACGAGCAAGAACCCGAAGTTTAGTCCAGGCAAAGCGGACCCGAGGCAAAGCAAGTCTATGCGAAACCGAGGGCTCTAGAAAGTACATACAACAGTCGTAAGAGGAAAAAGTTTCACACAGGGGCTGTCTGTCATACGATATTTTTTATTACAACGCAAGCATAAGAGATCATCCATTAACTACGTTACGAATTTTGGGCAATTTTTGACCTCCCCTCTCCCTTTCGTTGACAATCGTTGACTTGGTTATTACCCCCCACCCCCTGGAACTAACGTAGCCTTTAGGCAATCCCGATTTTACGTTTATACAGATTTCTTTGTGTTTATAGCGATTGAAGTTACCAATATGCCTATATTGCCTACGTGACCCTGTGGAGAATTATAGAATTCGACGATAAACCAAAAATTAAAATAAAAAGTGATTTTCAGAGTAAGTGTTGAAATGTGCCTACTTGAATTTTATGTGACAGTTAATCCGGTTATTGTTAAATTTGTAAACTAAGTAAGGTAGATTTCCAATCAAAAATGGAATAGCTGAACTTTGTTTAAAAAAAAAATAATTTTAAGTTATAAAAAAGTTTTCTATTGAATAGTCCTTAACTGAATTATTGTACTTTCAAGACAAAATGACCAATTTTCTTTTTATTAAAATTGAATTATTTTTTTAAAAATTCGTCTTTTTGTTGTTGTTCAATATTAATTTTGTTTAGTTGAAAATTCAAGATTTTGGTTGAAATTTCTTGTATTTTCAACTCAACAAAATTAATTTTGAACAAAAAACAAATTTTTAACAAAATAATTCAATTTTAACAAAATTTGAATTTTTACTTTAAAAAAGCCATTTTTGAACAGAATGGAATAGGTAAATTTTCAATTACCAGAGTAATTTTTTAACCAAACAAAAGGAATTTTCAACAAAACAGTCCGATTTCCAAAGAAAAAGATAAATTTTTAACTAAATTTTTAAATCGCCAACCAAAAAATGCATTGATAAGAAAATGGTTTAACTTTAAAACGTAATTGTTAAATTTTTATCCAAAAAGAGGAATTTTTGAACATGAAGATTAATTTTCTACCCAAAAAGAGGAATTCGCAAGAAAATTCAAGAATTATAATCCAAAAAGTTGAATTTTAAACTAAAATAAATAAATTTGTAAACAAAAAGATTAATTTGTTACCAAAGAAGACGAATTTTTAAGAAAATTCAAGAATTATAAACGAAAAAGATGAATTTTCAACTAAAAAAGATGAATTTTCAAACAAAAAGATTAATTCACTAACAAAAAGACGAATTTTCAACAATTCTGAAATAAAAAGTTAAATTTTCAACTAAAAGAGAAGACTTTTTTAACAAAATGATAAATTGACTACCAAACAGAGCCGAATTTGTAATCATATTTAAGAATTATCAATCAAAAAGTTGAATTTTCGACTGAAAGCATAAATTCTTAAACAAAAATATAAATTTTCTCTCAAAAACATTCATCACATGGAAATGTACTACAAACGTCACCATATTATGTAATTTGAGAAAAAAATCTCTAAATTCCAAAATTTGCAACGTTATTTTGACT
>NC_046660.1:84864372-84869040 GCF_010883055.1 Belonocnema kinseyi
CATCCCCTACGCGTTACCAACCGTAGGTTGTTTGAGTGTCCCCCCCTCCCGCCCTAAGTGGGAACGTAGTTTATGGAGGGTCCTCAATCATTACCATACAATTTTCTGAACATTTGAAGTCAATGAAGT
Organism: Belonocnema kinseyi; assembly: GCF_010883055.1. Taxonomy (NCBI): domain Eukaryota; kingdom Metazoa; phylum Arthropoda; class Insecta; order Hymenoptera; family Cynipidae; genus Belonocnema; species Belonocnema kinseyi. Next base: position 84,864,502 of record NC_046660.1, read on the forward strand.
ACCTTAGAGTCACGATTACTGGGACGTTTATCTTAATGAAACCCACAGCTTTATGGAATACTTATTCTTTTTTAGCAGTTAGCATCTTTATAATTTCTTTTTAATTACATTAATAGTTTAAAGTTCTTTTCCAAAAGCTTCAGTTATCAATTGCTATTGCTTGATTTTCACTAATTACATTAATTTTCAATTTTTCTTGTTTTTCCTGCATTTTCACTCTACTTGATTTAGTCAGTCAGATACCCCTCTCTCCGCATGTGATATATGTCGGATCCACGCACTCTGTGGTGTTCTGGATATATTAAATTCCCTTCATTCTTAATCAGTTTTGAGGTAAACAGTGATTAAAGTATACCTGCATGTTCGTTGAATTTCTTAATCAAAATCCATTATTATCGATAATGGAGTATAACCTTTTACCAATATAGAAAGCCTGTGCATTTTGTTGGAAATGGGAATGAATTGGACGCAATTATAAAAATTGGTATGTTTTATTGAAAATTCGTCCTTTTTGTAAAAAATGAATCTTCTTGGTTGAAAATTCAACTATTTGGTTAAAAGTTAATATATTTTTTCCAATTCGTTTTGTGGAAGTGTGTAGAAGGGTGTGGAGGTGAGAGATATAATTGAGGGATTGTGAGATTGCAAAGGGGAGGTAGATATTTTAGAGGATTGAGACAGATTTGTGTGGAAGTTTGTTTGGAGATTTGTGACAGGGTGGGAAGACTGTGTTGACGGTTTGGTAGTAGCAGGGTTGGGTAGTGACAAAGAAAGGCGAGACAGGTACCAGACAACGACGGTAGAGGCAGGGAAGTATAGAAGGCGGGAAAGTTTGTATTTGATTAATGGCTAGCGGAGCGAGTATCTCCGCGGAAGAAACAAAGTTAGAGCAGGAAGTGTTCAGTACGCCGAAAGAAGAGATAAAGGAAAGGAAGACAAGGGGGAAGTATAAAACAACTATAGAAAAGGAAAGATTAAGAGCAAAAAGCGTAGGGTCAATAGAAGCATTCATCAAAAGGAAGAGAGGGAAGAGGGAAAGCAGTGAAGAGAAGGAGGATATCGGGGCTAGTGTAAAATACCAGAAAATGTTTAGATCGCCGCCGGAAAAGCAGAGTTTGATAGGAAAAAGCGATAACAGGGAGGGTACTGACGATAGAGGAGATGAAAATGAAGTGTCAATGAAAGAAGAGAGACTAAAGGAAATTAGAGAAGTGATGATAGAGGCAATGGGGATTTATGAAGAAAATCAGGAGAGAAGGGGAGAGGAATTAAAGAAGGAAATTAGGCGGGATATGGTTGAAGTTAAGAAAGAAATAAAAAAATGCGAAGAAATCCAGAAAAGTTAGAAAAGAAGATGGAGTCATTGGAGCAAAAACTAGAGAAGCAGGAAGAAGTCAATAATACAAAGGTAGAGGAGATAAGAGGTAGGATGAAGAAACTTGAAGGCTGGGGGTGGGGGCGAGAGTGGGAATAAGGAGATGGAAAGGCTGACAAACATAGAACAAGGAATAGAAAGTAAAGAGAGGGAAGAAAGAAAATAAAACATAGTGATAAAGGGTATAAGATTAGAGGGGAAGGAGCTGAAGGAAGGGGTGGGCGAAGTACTAAATAGGATTGATGCTAAGGTAGAGATAGAGGAAATGCAAAATATAGGAAGGGAAGTGAGAAGAGGGCAGATAATGGTACTGGTGAAACTAAAGAAATGGGAACATAAGAGGGAGGTGATGACAAAGAAGAGGTTATTATATGGTAGTCCGGACAGAATAGAGGATGATTTGACATGGGTAGAAAGGAAGCATGAAAATAGCATGGGTTAAGTATGGGAGAATTGAAATAGATTGAGTATGGTGGGATTGGGATGAAGAAAGGAAAGAGATAGTAAGAAATGTGGTGCAGGGAAACTAGAAGAGGAAGGAACGATAAATAGGAAAATAAGAAATAGTAAGAAGGAAAAAAATATGAGCAACGAAAGTAGGGAAGAATGGAAGATTTGTTACTGGAATATAACAGGATTAGAGAGAAAGGATAAGAAGTTTATGAGAAATTTGACACATTGGGATGTAGTCATAATGATGGAGACGTGGTTAGATGAAAAGAGATGGGAAAGAGGAAGGGTACGGTTACCAAGAGGTTAGAAATGGCAAGTGCAAAATGCAAAGAGGAATAATAAAAAGGGCAGAGCAATGGGAGTAATGGTGATGGGAGTAAGGAATGAATGTATAACAGGTAAAGATAAGAAAGACAGGAATGAACAAAAAGAAGGAGTAATAGTAGAAGAGGCTATGATGGGAGGAGAGAAGTGGAAGGTAGTGGGGATTTATGTGAACGGTGATATACAGGAAAAAGCAGAGGAGATTAAAGAAATCATTGAAGAAAATAAAGAAGAGATTAGCATGATAATAGGTTGTGATTTCAATGTGAGAACAGGAGACAGAGGAGGAAGGGAATGGGGAGAAGAGAGAGGAAGAAAATCCAAAGATAAGGTACTAAATGGGGAGGGAGAAAAGTTGTTGAAGAGCTTAAAGGAGTTGAGATGGTATATCTTAAACGGAAATATAGAAGGGGATGAAAAAGGAGAATATACACGCTCAGGAAGTGAAAGGGAAACGGTAATTGGTTATGTGATAGTGGATGATGAGGTAAGAGAGAAGGTTAAGAAACTAGAGGTAGGAGAATATATTGATTCGGATCACTTTCCCTTAATAGTGACATTAGAGGGACAAAAAAGGAATATCAATATGAGTAAAAGGGGAGCAACTGTAAAAAGTGTAGGAAAAGGGGATTGGTTAAGAGAAGGAAACGAACAGTTTAGAGAAAAAATAAGAAATATCAAAATGGGATGAGGACTGCAAAGAGAGAAAAAAGGAGGTCAGAATGGAATTAAGAAAGTGGAGAAAATCAAAAGTAATGGGGAAGAATATAGGAAAAAAAGAAAGAGTATACTGAGTTGTGTTATCAAAAGAAAGAGGAAGAGAATAAAAGGTTTGAGGAAGAAGCGGAGAAGGCTAGGACGGAAGAAGAGGTATGGAAGGTAGTAAATAGAGAAAGAAAAAGAAGAAATAGAGTAAACCAAGATATTGTAATGATAGAATGGAAAAAATATTTTTTGGATTTGCTGGGAGGAGTGGAGAGAAAAGTTGTAAAGGGAGAAAAATATGGTGGAGAAAGAGAAGAGGAAGAGGAAATTTCAAGGGAAGAAATAGTTAAAGTTTTAGCAATAATGAAGGATGGAAAGGCACCTGGTATAGATGAGATTCCAAATGAAGTATGGAAATATGGAGGGGAGGAACTAGAGGAATGGGCATGGATAATGCGTAATAGAGTATGGAGAGGAGAGGGGTGGCCAGAGTTATGAAAAGAAGGAATAGTTATACCAATAGTAAAGAAAGGCAAGGGAGAGGAGGTTAAAGATTATAGGGGGGTAACGTTGATGCCAACACTGTATAAAGTATATGTAACTATTTTGTCGGAGAGATTAAAGCTAGAAGTTGAAGAAGAAAAGATCGAGTCACCGAATCAGACAGGGTTTAGAAAAGGAATGGGGGTAATGGACAACATATATGTTCTGAACTATCTAGTAAATAAGATAATTAAAAGGGAAAAAGGGGTAATGATAGCAATGTTCGTGGACTTGAAGGCGGCGTTTGATTCATTAAACCGAGGAGAAATAGAAAAAGTTATGATAAAAAAGGTGATAAGAGAGGGATTAATAAAGAGAGTATCAGAAATTTTTAGAGAGACAAGAAGCAGGGTAAAGGTAGGAGAGCAAGTAGGAGATAGTTTCTGGTTGGTGAGAGGTGTGAGACAAGGTTGTCCTCTGAGCCCACTTTTATCTAATTTATTAATATCAGACTTGGAAGAAGAAATGAGGAAAAAGGGTTGGGGAGGAGTTAAGATAGGGAAGGAAAAGATATATACACTGGCATACGCAGATGACATAATCTTGATGGCAGAGGATGAAGAAGGGATGGCGGGATTAATTACAGGATTAAAGAAATACTTAGATGGGATAAAGCTGAATGTAAATGTAGAAAAGACAAAGATAATGAGGTTTAGAAAAGGAGGGGGAGAAAGAAAAAATGGACAGGGAGATGGAAAGGAATAAATTCAGAAGAAGTCAAAGAGTATAAATATTTGGGATATATCTCGCAAACGAATGGAGATCATACAACTCATGTAAGGGAAAGGATAAAAAAAGCAGCAGGGGTAATGAAACAGATATGGGGAATAGGAAAAAGAAGTTTAAAAAAATTGGAGAAGGAGAATGTGGTTATTTGATACGCTGGTAAGGCCGGTATTAGGTTATGGATCCGAAATATGGGGATGGAAAGAAAGGAAAGATATTGAGAGTTTACAAGAAAGATATATAAGGTGGACACTAGGGGCAGACTGGAGGACACCAGGATATATGGTGAGAGAAGAAGCGCAAAGGGATAAGTTAAGTACGAGGGTGGATTGATAAGTTTCCGGCCTGACCAAGAAAAACAACGTTTTTAAGAATTTTTTTTTTTTATTTCTCAACATAATCTCCTCCAAGGC
>NC_046660.1:84869140-84875036 GCF_010883055.1 Belonocnema kinseyi
AAGCTATCTAAGGATGGTACTATAGAACGCCACCTCAAGGTAGGCCTAGTGGCGCCATCTCTTGGTCAGGCCGGAAACTTATCAATCCACCCTCGTATTAGAGCGGGAAAGATGGCATGGAACTTTGAGACAAAGCTGAGGGAGGGAAACGGAGGGAAGTTGGCGAGAAAGTGTTTGATGGAGGTAAAAGAGAGGAAAGGGAGGGCGATCGAACTAACGAGATGGGAAGAAGAAAGGAGGGAGTTTTTTAATGAAACAGAAATAGAAGACGGCACTGGAGTAAACTATGAAGAATTGGAAAAAAGGGAGAGGGAAAGACAATTAATAGAAAGATGGGGGGTGATTGAGGAATCAAAATACAATAAATGGTATAAGATGATAAAAAAGGAAGGGTCCCAAAGTATTTGGAAAAAGAATGGGGAGAGAGAAGGTGGACCAGAATATCAAGATTTAGATTGGGAAACGAGGTAAGGGAGGGGATGTACTGGGAAAAAGAAGAGAAAAGAAAGTGCAGAATATGTGAATGGGAGGAGGAAACATAGGAGCATGTATGGGAAGGCTATAGGAGAGGAATGGAAGATAAAGGAAGCTGGCAAGAAAATGTGGATAAGATTCTAGGGGAAGATGGATTAGGAGAAGAATGGATGAAGGAGTTTGAGGGTGCTAGAGGAGCGAATGAGGGGGAATGAAAGAATGCACGTGAAAAAGATAAATGGAGGTATAAATAAGTGAAAGAAAAAGGAAATGGAAGTCGCTTAGATTAGAAGCATGAAAATTGTAAGTAATGGTAAAGTAAAAGTTAAGCAGACTAAGATGCGTTTGCGTTCTCATGCTCTCTCTCTCTCTCTCTCTCTCTCTCTCTCTCTCTCTCGCTTGCACTCTCGCTTTCGTTCGCTCGCTCACTCTCGTGCCCATAAGTCCTAAATTGTGCTATCGCAGGAAATAAAAATAAGGAACTAGATATAAGACTTAATGTGAATAGTTGTAAATAATTGTATATATAGGAAGGATAAGAGTGTAAAAAAATATAGATTTAAACGGAAAAATTATAAGGAATGGAAGTCATGTAAACCCTTAGGGGACACATTATGAATAAAGAAGAATTAAAAGTTCTTTTCCAAAAGCTTCAGTTATCAATTGCTATTGCTTGATTTCCACTAATTACATTAATTTTCAATTTTTCTTGCTTTTTCTGCATTTCCATTCCACTTGATTTAGTCAGTCAGATACCCCTCTCTCCGCATGTGATATATGTCGGATCCACGCACTCTGTGGTGTTCTGGGTATATTAAATTCCCTAAATTCTTAATTAGTTTTGAGGTAAACAATGATTAAAGTATACCTGCATGTTCGTTGAATTTCTTAATCAAAATTCATTATTATCGATAATGGAGTATAACCTTTTACCAATATAGAAAGCATGTGCATTTTATTGGAAATTGGAATGAATTGGACGCAATTAAAATAATTGCTGTGTTTTATTGAAAATTCGTCCTTTTTGTAAAAAAATGAATATTCTTGGTTGAAAATTCAACTATTTGGTTAAAAGTTAATACATTTTTTCCAATTCATTATAATAAAAATTAATATTTTGAAAATGAAATTATTTGGAATTAGAATCTTTTCTTGGTTAAAATATCAACTACATATTAATTTTGTTGTCTGAACTCATCTATTTTAGTTGAAATTGTAACTTCTTGTTTGAGAGATGAACTACTTTGTTAATGCATAAAAACCTATACGATTTTATCAACTCCTACCACCTAACCAAAGCCATCTTATGTTATTTTTGGACGTCCGAAAAAATAAATTCAAGAAGAAATGTAGTTGGCAAAAATTACGTCAGATAGGGTTGAGGGGGATAGAGGTCAAAAACTACGGACCCTAATAAAGGTAGGTGTGTGGTTTAAAATTTCAGAAAAACCCAAGACAGTTTATTCATGGCCCCTAATAAAAATCTGAGAAAGTAATCATAATAATCAGGAATACTGACGGAACCTCAATTCTTTCATTACAAATATTTGACACGAAACGAACAGAAATGCAATTTAAAAAGGTAGAAAACATCTCTTTTATAGAAATAATCTGAAGGGAAATCTAGGAACTTTCTCTTATCGGCACAGAAAGGCTTTCCTTGTTTTCTAAGAAAATCTGCTTTTCCTAGTCGATCCTTTGCTTCGGTACGGCGACATTTGAAGTCTGGTTTTCCAGAGATTTTTCTCTATTTCGCTTTTCCGATTTCCTTTCTCAGGGCATTCTGATAACGAAATACGCTTGCCTTTGAAAGCATTCAATCGATAACCACGAGGTACATTCAACTATGATTTAAACCTAAAATTTAACTTGTTCTCCCGTACTTTCACTCGATTACCACTCCGTCCACTTTCTTTTACAACTTTGGAAAAGTTCCTTGCAAATACATTCAGCAAGAAATCCTCATTTGAACATCCTATTCCAGAATTTCAATTTATTTATCTGTCCAATATCCCAAATGTACGATAAAATAGGAGGAAATGCGGGATCTCATTTATTCGCGTGTAATAAACTTTTTCAACGCGATCGATGGTCAAAAGAATAGGCATATGAAGCGTTAATCACTGGCTGTCGAGAATGGGTAAAAATCTAGTAATTGAATTGTAACTAAAATTTCTGCCACTGCTAAATATAATACACACTAAATATAAAACACGAGTCTAAATCATTTTGATTGCGTCAATTTGAATAAATAAATTACTAAAATAAAGCAAAAAATTATTACACATTTCTCATGATGATTGCTTACTTACCAACTTAAAATTTATTTAATTTTAATTTTAATTAATCCTACCAAAAATATTTGCGATACAAAAAATCTGCCAAGTACAACTGGATGCATTTCTAAAATCAAAGTTGGCCCAGTAATTTGGAGAGCAAAATCCATAATAAAATATATTAAGAAACTCTTCTTCTGAAAGTCCTATAGAAATTTTCAAAAGAAATTTAAAAAATTCATTTTTAAATTCATTTTTAAATTTCAGAGATGTATGTATAAAAATTCATAAATTTGAATGATATTGGAAATAAAATGTTAGATTTTTAATTTTCAATCTTCCAAATTAAAGAAAATTTGAATTTTTTATGCATCTTATTTTGAACATTTTTATTAATAGTTTAATTCATAAGATTTACAACTTAAAATTCTTCAACTATCACGATGTGCTACTTAAAATTCTTCATTTTTAAAGGTTTAGCAGAAATTTATTTTAAATATATCAATTTTAAAGATTTTAAATGGAAAATTCTTCAGTTTTAATCATTTTTAATTCTTCTTCATGCATAATTATTAATTATTCATGTTTTATGTACTGAAAGTGTGTCATTTTGAACGTTTTTACTGGAATAGTTCAATTTTAAAGGCTTGTAATTAAAAGTTCTTCAATATTAATGATTTTCAATTTGATATTATTCAATTTTAAATATTTGCAATTGAACACTCTTCAATATTTAATGTGTATAGTACAAGATCGTGCAATTTTGAATACTTCTTTTTAATAGTTCAATTTTGAAGATTGTTGGAGCAACAAAGCAGGCTGTTGTTAGTTGAGTACCTTACCTGCCAAGGCCGATGAAGTGCACTTTATTGTCCACGGAAATGCGCGCGCATGCACGTTCGTTACCTCGACCCACCCACACTGTTATGCGCAGTACTGGTCCCTTTAAACTATCCTTAAATCTTAGACGCGATTTCATGAGAAATCTCAAAAATTATACTCTTTGATAAAAAGAGATACTTCGGGTTCCAATCGTGTACAAAACTACGAATTTTGCCGACGTTTCGTTAACATTGAAATTCACTGGAGAAATGAACGAAATTTGCCTGCAAAATTCGTAGTTTTTTATACAATTGGAACCCGCAATATCTAGTTTTATCAAAATGAATCATTGTGAAAGCATTAAATCTATAATTATACTCTTTTTACATGTAATTTCGTGCGAATATCGTGCGAACCATGGCAGCGAAGTCTTCTTACAATATATCATTATGTCTGTAACAATGGTTCCGGCCATAGAAGGGGAAGTTTGCAGGAATTTTAAGTTACAACTGGTTATTAGAACAAAATAAAAAGACAGACGCATGCGAAAAATAAGCAAAAACATAGGGGCTTTAATGTGGATAAAGTAAATGGATGAATTCAAAGATTATTATTATTATTAATTTAGCGCACTTTTAAATTCTGTAGCAAAAAATAAATATCTAACTCTACTCGTTAAAAAAATTTAATTTTAAGTATAAATTAAATACTTCTAAACATTTTTTGTTCCGTTCATACAGTATATATCAGCAAACTGCCAACCTTCCAACATCGTGTACAAAGTACAAACACACCCCACGGCTTAACGCAGCCGCTCTCTTCACCTTCTGGCTAAAAAGGACGTATATAGGGGTGAAAGTGGGTGCCTTGCCTTCAGGAAGCGAACAAGAATGGAGTGAGAGACGAAGCATTTTAGTATTAGGTTTGTACGTAAGTCTCGGCCTAGGGACTTAGGAAGCACTTTACAGTTTTCCTCCTACCCCTTCGGGTCCACCTCCTGACCCGTCCTGTCTAAGCTCTACACAGGGTGAAAGCGCCACTCTTTTCTTCAACAAAACGCACCGCTCTTGCTTGCATTCTTGTTAACCACTCTTTTACACTTCCACTTTTTTTTAGCTCCCTTCTTAATGTCTGAAGACTCGAGGGTCTACCATCTTTCATTTGATACAAGCAGACGTTCCATCGCTTTCAAATAGTAACTCAAGTAGGGAAAGTCAAAAGGTTAGATTGACATTTTTATTAAGAGATATCTTAGTCAATAATTACTACATGGAAACAAATCAGTTTCCCCTTTTAATAACTCTATCTAAACCCTTCAATCGCCTTCATGTCGTCTCTCCCCATTTCCACAACCCCTCAATCCTACACTATATCCTATTTAATACACAAGCTTCCCACACTATTTCCGCTTTCATATAAAATTTCTCCTTTTCATCCTTATCCTCCTCATAATCCTCCTACACTCCTCCTCCTTCTCCTTCTCCTCCTCGCATCAAACCTCTTCGATCCCAAGCGTACGGTGAGTGTACTTATTAATTTTGTATACATATTTTAACCACGAAATTCATAGTAATCAACCGCTTTCTACATCCTTACCCCCTCAAATATCCCTTTTCCAACCCCCCAGCATTGCCTTTCCCCTACCTTACATCAACCCTACATTTCTCTCCGTAAACCCATATTACCCCTATCTAGACCGCTTCCTTGCTCCTCAATTCCCCCTTTCAACCTTGCATACACACACACACATACACACACACACACATATATATATATATATATACCCAGTCGAAAATATTATATATAGTTTATATACAGTGTGGAGTATTATATATGATATTCCTTTGCTTTATACGTTTTTTATATCAAACAAATGAATTTTAAAATATTAAGTAGAATGCTAATTTTTAAACTCTAGAAAGTTGAAAATTCATACTCTAAAACTCAATATGTTTCGAATCAAAGAATTTAAATTTAGATACGAGGGTAGTTCAGTAAGTCCTTAGAATGAAGTATAAAAACAATTTTTTTTGGGCAAATTTTTTTTTATTTTTCAACATAATCTCCTTGGAGCTCTATACACTTGGTCAATTGCTTTTCAAGTTTTTTTAATCCTTCAGAAAACTGCGTTTTCGGAAGTTCCTCAAAATAAGCACTTACAGAGGCAATGACGTCTTCGTTGTCTGGAAATCTCTGTCCAATGAGCCATTTTTTCAAGTTTCGAAATAAGAAAAAGTCACTGGGGGCTAAATCTGGTGAATACGGTGGGTGTTCAACCAATTCGAATTTTAGTTCTTCAATTTTAGCCATTGAAACGAAGCATG
>NC_046660.1:84875136-84902256 GCF_010883055.1 Belonocnema kinseyi
ATATCTAGCCGGGAGTGGTGCTGACTGAAAACAGATGATTTGGAGCGATTCGCGCGCCATCTGTTGGTCATTCTAAGGACTTATTGAACTACCCTCGTATTTGCATCGCGAGAGATATCAAAGTTGAATCCAAAATTAATAATGAACAATTTAGGGTGATTGAATGATTTGGTATTTGGATATATTATTCAAGTGCGAAAATAAAGAGTCTCGTCTTTCACAGATCTTTGAAAATTTTTGAAAGTGGATAGACGGTAATTATAATGTTTTTTTAATACTTTTTTTTCTTCAGTTAGTTTTTGATTTTTAAAGATGATAGGCGTCTTTTTGTTCATAAACTGAATACAAAATTATGATGAAATTATGCGATGCTTTTATTATTTAAAGCACTTTTTGTACATTATAAAGCTACATTCAATAATTATAATCTAACTTTTTTACATTTGAAACATGCTAAATAATTTTTTTAATCACTTCCCAAAACAGGAAAATGTTAAGAAGATGATTTTTTTTGGTTAAAATTTTAAAAGAGCGCAAAACACATTTTTCGTTATATTTTTAAACGAAAACTATTTTTCCCTTTAAATTTGCCGCTCTTGGCTACTGAATTTTGAATAAAACTGAAATAAAACTTTAATTTCTTTCAGAAATAATTTTGTTTAATATAAAGGATTGGTTTTAGCAGGAACAAAACTTAGGGAATATGTAGTGCACATTGCCACTTCACTCTTCAAAAATATATAAATGTTTAAAAATGAGGTGTTGAGAAATTTTATTCTCAAGAATTTTAAAAAAACTACTTTTTTTCACTACTCAAAAAGAAATAATTATTATTTTTACTAATCGATTGAAAGAACAGAAGGTGCCACTTCGAATAAAACAAGAAAATCTCAAATGCCATTGCTTATTTGGAAAATTAATCTATAGAATTCCTGAAAATAAAACCAAGAATCCAACGACCAAATATGGACAACTAGAATAAAATGCTCCTATTGAAATTTAAAAAAATGTTTATAAATATTATAATATAATATAATATAAATAAGATTTTGAATTTTATTTTAATCTAATTTAAATCTCTTAAATTTGTATTGGGAAAACATTATATTTTTCAAAAAGTCAGTAAATTCTTTAGAATTCTGCGGTAATCTTCAAGTAATAGTAAAAAATGAAAAATTTAATTTGTTGGGCACTTGATGAAATATTTGTTTCTTTATTGTCATTCTAGAATGATATATCCAAATATTAATCGTCTTGATACTACGACTTAAATTCGTTTCATTCTACTCGAGACTTTTGTGCGAATGTCCAAAAATGAAATGTCCTCCAAATTTTATTAAAATCAGTTAAAATGTACGCATCGCCCCAGGCACTTCGTGTTACCCATTAGATTAACATCAGGAACATTGTGCAAAAAAGATTTAATCTATATGTAACTTTTTTCAATTTTTATTCAAATAAATTTTGCACATAGGATAATAATTTCCAACAAAATTAAATTTTGTACCCTAATTATTTAACACCCAATTGATCAAGTCTCTTCAATAGAATTATCTTTCATAGAATTTAGTATTTTCTAAGTTGAATCTTGTGAAGTGGAGTCGTCTAGCTAGCGGTATACTCGTATGTACTCTTGCTAAAGGACTTAAATCATACTTAAGTAGTGAGAATGACCCGTGTCTAGACCGCTGTTTGGCCGGGGTTTTAAAATCAAAAGTCATAGTAAATAAGGTTTTAACCGCAGTGCTACGGGACTTAGATGAACCAGCCTTACAAGATAATAACAATAAGTCGGATCTTTACCGAAATAAGTTTATTTCAATAATAAAGCAGTAAAACCCCTTTAAAATTGAAAAAGAACTTCAAAAATTACACTTACTCTTTCTTTCACAATATTCTTTGGAATTTAGCACTTTTTTTTAGCCAAGAATTAAGAAACATCAATGAAAATTGTACAAAACTTAGTAAATAAATTTGTGGCTCAATTTAATAGTGACTTTTTACTATAGAATAGCGGATAATTAGCTGCGAACGTTCTTTAGTAATGAAAACTAGAGTGAAGGGGATGTGTGCAGATTGACACCCACTCTTCCGCGATGTGATTTTTGCTCGAAAGCATCAGCTCTCTCGAAGCAATCTGCGGTTCCACCCACCCGCTTTTACGACCTGAAACTCAATAGTCAACCCCCTTCCGCCTTCTAGTATTGTTTGTCGAGCGGCTATTCATGACAGGGTTAATTAGTCCACGCTCCAGTTAATGAAAATTCAATCCAAACGACTGACTTCGTTTCCCTGTTTATCCATTATTTATTATAAGCGATGCCTCTTTAATAACATCTAATTATATAGTCATCGACCCAGACTACTCAATCACGCTAAATCAAAATCTCCCTCATTTTTCATATTTTCGGGAATGTTCTTGTGAAAAATTTTCGTTGACTTTACTAGGCTCGGATGTGACTGCATGTATCAGAAGTAATCAAATTTGCCTGGTCATTTTGCCAGGGAAGAGAAAAACCGCAGAAAACTACCTCTCGAAGTTGATCCGGTTTTTCGACGGTCGAGTTTGAAAGCAGACATTGAACCCCATCCATCGATTGTTCACAATCATTCCTGATTTAAAGAAATATCTTTTTAATTTTAGTTACAGGCTGCACATCTCTATTCTTCTCTTTCTCCCTTTTTAAAAGAATTCTTTCTTTCCTCTGTTTTCAAGAAACTTCACCTTTTACCCCTTCTTCTCGTCTCTTCACTCAAATGCCAACTGAGTTAATTGAACCCAACAAGAAATCCAACTATTTATTGGTTGAAAGCTAACTCATTTTTGCAATAAATGTCATCTTTTTGGTAGATAACTCATCTTTCTTTTTGGCTTGGAAATTCAAGTAACAGGATTCGAACATTCGAAAGTTCAAACTTCGTATAATTTCAAGGAGATTGAAGGAACACAAGCCAGGCACGTTACCTCCCACCTAAAATACATGAGACACTATGTGTATTTTTTTGAAGTTTATATATTCCGTGACAAAAATATAAAATATACGTTTTAATAGCCTATTTTTTTTGTTCCAATAGCAGAAAATGTAAAAGGCAGAATAGGAATAGCTCGAATTTTATCTTTTTTTATGTGGAATCTGTCACCAAAGTTGAAGATAGTTATCAATTTCCTAGCATTAAGAGTCAAAATGCTTCAAAATTATTGGATAAAGGCATCGATAAACAATGAAAACGTAAGACGCTTTCGTGTTCTCATATTATTTTATTAATTATTCTAAATTTTCAATTAATTTTAAATCAAAAATCGTACAGTTTTCGTCACGGTAAAATCAAAGATCTTTGGTAAAATAAATTATCTCGATGTAATTTTCAATCTCAGGAATGTGATATCACCGAAGCATGGTACTTTCTCATGCTGCGACTGAATTTTCCCTTCTGAATGTAAAGTTCGTACGAGACCGAGAGATTGTGCAATTTTGTTTTTATCGAGTGTGTAATATTACATTGCTATTCCAGGGTCCTTTTATTTACATCGCCAGAGTATGTAATTGCACACAGTTTTGTAAAATCACACAGTGAAGTGTTTGATCTTTACAATGATACAATATGTAATATTCCGAAACTTTGTAATTTTACAAAAATCTTTTTTTCACAGTGTGTTATTGCCAATTTTTTCTCTTTTAATAGAAAGTTCAAATATTTAGTTTTAAATTCAACTATTGATTAAAAATTAATTTTTTTAAAGTTCAACCTTTTAGTTAAGAATTCATTTGTTATGATTGAGAATTTTATTTTTTTGTTAACATTTATATATTAAGGTTAATAATCCAACTGACCTTTAAAAAAGTCGTTTTTTGATTTGTAAATTCAACTATTTTGTTGAAAATGCAACTGTTTGTGGTTAAAATTGAATCTTTTTTTTAATTGGATCATTTTTGTAATTCGTCCTTTCAGGTTGAAAATTGAATTATTAGGTTAAAGATTCAATTTTTTTTTAAAGTCATCATTTTTTGTCGAAAATTGAACTTTTTCGTTGCACGTTTGTCTTTTCGGATAGAAAATTTGTTCCTTTGGATTGAAAATTTATCTTTTACTGTAGAAAAGACGTCTTTTTTAGTTCTAAAATCATCTTTGTTGGTTGAAAATTCATTCTTTTTAGTGAAATTCAACTTTAATTTTACAAAATCGTCTTTTAAAAAATGCGTCTTTTTTTACGATAATTCATTTAGTTGAAAATACAACTGTTTGTGGTTAAATTTTGACCTTTTTTGTTTTAAAATTGGACCGCTTGTTAAAAAATTAGTGTGTGTTGTTTTAAAATTCAACTGTTTGAATGAAAATTCAACTATTTAGTTGCAAAATCGTCTCTTTTTATTGGGAGTTCTACGTTTTTTTGTGGATGCAACTTGTTGGTTGGAAACTATTTTTGTTCCACATCCAACTACTGATTGAATTTGCATCTTTTCTACTGAAAACTCGATAATTTGGTTGAATATTCAACTATTTGGTTAATTGAATTATTTTAATAATAAATCAACTATTTTCTAAAAATTTAAACCATTCATCTTTCAAACTTAAAAACACAACTGTTTTGTTGAAAAAGTCAGCTTTGGATTGAAAATTCATCTTTTTTGGATGAAAATATAAATTTTTTTGTTGCAATATATTGCAAAGCATTTCATATTGAACTCAAGGTTGGCGGCATTTCAAGCTATGAAGTCTATATTTACCAAAAACTATTTTATTGGTACAGAGACAACATTCTAAAAATCGATTATTTTTCCTGTGATAAAAGTTACTTTAGAAAAAAGTTACTTTGGAAAGTGGAAAATTTAGAAGAGTTCTATTTTGACTGCTTTAATTTGCAATTTAGTTTAGATTACTTCAGTTTTTATAGTTTAAAGTTAAAATTTAAGAAATTAAAATTCGACCAAAATCCAAATTAGAAATCCCATTTAACGTCCAATAATCAAATTGATGCAAAATCCTGTTAAATAAAACAAGCATCCAACGACCAAATTTGGACCACAAAGAACAAACAAAAACGAAAAATTCTATTATAATCTGAAAAAAAAACAAATAATTTTATATTTTTTTCCGAAAATTTTATTTGTTTTTTTGTTTCTTTTTAAGATTACAATAAGATTTTTGTTTTTGTTTGTTCGTTGTGGTCCAAATTTGGTCGTTGGATTCTTGTTTTATTTAACAGGATTTTGCATCAGTTTAAAGTTTTTCAATCTGAATCACTATTTGTTTTAAATTACTGTTTTCTTTTATATACATATGTAGATAACAAGTTTTATTGCACTGTATAAAAAAGAAACAGCAATCTAGAAATATTTTAAATCCTCATATCTGAAAAATTCATGAGTGCTTTTTCGCTTTCTTGAAATAGAACAAAAAAAACGTAAAGGCAATAAAAGTGGATATCTCTCAATACAGTTTGAGTATACAACTGAATCTCGATCATGTTTCTATAGATTCATTTTTTATGACTGAAGAACATCCAGCTAGGGAAGAAGTAAATGAAACGAGTTTCTTGGTGGTATAACGTAGTGGTTTTCTCCTGTGAATTCGACATAAAAAGTAATTCGAATTGGCAGATTCTCACGAGAGAAGTAACAAAATTAAACTTTAATCACTCCCGGTTACCTTTTTTACGAGGTTGCGTTACGTTCTTGCTTACAACCCAGAGTTTACGAGCATTTTCTGATGCCACTGTTAAATTAAGACATTTTTTAATTGGAAATGAGTTCTAAATATAGTTTCATACTAATAAATCATTATTATTCATTTAGTTATAATTTCATCAATTATTCAAATACTATACTACATAAAGGGTCTAAAATGCTCTCAGAAGAGGGAAATTAAGGTGAGTTTTCGTGAAAATTCGAGATGAAATATATTTCATTTTCAACAAAATAGTTGACTTTTTAACCAGAAAAATTAATTTTCAACGAAAGAGTATAGTTTTAAAGCTAAACAGTTGAATATTTGATAAAACAGTTTACTTTTGAACCCGGAAAGGTGAAATTTTAAATAAGAAAGGTAATTTTGTAACCAAATAGTTTAATTATCGACAAAATAATTAATTTTTCATTTAACAGTTGTATGTACAACCTAACAGTCAGCCTTTCAAATAAAAGAAGCGAATTTTAAACCCAATCGTTGAATTCACAACCTACAAAGACGAATTTTCAACCAAATGGTCCAACTTTCAAGCGAGAAATAAGTATCTTTAATAACAAATAGTTGCATTTTTGATCCAGTATTCAAATCTTTAATCCAAAAAGGGACATTTTTAACACAGCAGTTAAATTTTCCAACACAAAAGTAAATTTTGATTTTTTAAAAAGATTAATTTTCAATAAAATAAAATAAATTATAGACCAAACAGATAAAGTTACAACGAACTAGTTTAACTAGTTGCATTTTCCATCTAATAGTTCAATTTTCAAGTCAAAAAGACGAATTTTTCATAACAAAGACGAAATTTTAACAAAACAAGTACATTTTCAACAAGATAATCAATATTTGAACAAAATGGTTACTTTTTAACAAATTAGTGAAGTTTTTAACCAAATAGTTCAATTTTCAATAAAATTATCAATCTCCTATGACAAATAAATAAATTTTTACAAAAAAGTTCAACTTTCAACCTAGTAGTTGAATTTTCAATAAAAAAAGATGAATTTTCGACGAAAAATTTAATAATAAAATAAACCTTCCAATTAAATAAAGAACAGACTGAGTTTTTTGCCAAATATGTAGTTCAATTTTTTACGAAAATAATACAATTTTATCCCAAACAGATGAGTTTTCAACAAAACAGTATCAACAAAACTGAATAATTATTGAAATCAGTTGAATTTTCTACCCAAAAATATGATTTTTAATGAAAAATGTAATAGTTAAATTTCAAAAGAATAGTTGAATTTGCAACCAAGAAAATTAATTTTCTATCAAAAACTGGAATTCACAACAAAATGCCTCCATTTTTAATCAAATTTTTGCATTTTCAACTAACCCATCAATTAATGGAATAGTTAAGTTTTCAGTTTGAAAAATTAATTTTCAACTAAAAAAAGGATTTTTCACAAAATAGTTACATTTTTAACCAAGGAAATGGATCTTCAACCAATAAAGTCAGTTTTTAATAAAGTATCTCAATATTTTCAACCAATAAAATAAATGTTTACCAAAGTAGCTCATCTTTCAAAGAAGTAGTTCAATTTTTAACTAAAAAGTATGAATTCTCAGAAAAAAATGTAATAATTGAATTTTTAAGTAAAAATGAAAAATTTTCAACCAAAAATATAATAGTTAACGCTTTAATTAAAAAGTATTAACTTTCATAGGGCAAATAGTATGAAGCCTGTGCATTTCAAAAAAATCTTATTCACATTGATATTTTCTATGCGTGCGGTTACGTTCTGCGTTAACCCCTCTCCCTATTTTACAAATCCATACATTAGCTGTTTACTCCCCCCCCCCCACGTTAGTATGACGTAGTTTTTGAGCGGCCTCTAATTTAGAATATATAAACAATTCAAAATAATATCATTAATCAATTTTAAAGGCAGTTCATGAAATTAATAATTAAATAAGAGAGTATTTTGTTTCAAATAGGAAAACAACTTTGCTTCTTCCTTAATAAAATGTTCTTTCTTCGACGGTCTCAGATTATTAGAATTTCGAAATTCAGCCTTTTATTTAATTCCACATCAGCTTTAAAAATTTATATCGTACCTTTATGGTTTCAAATTCAATTTTTCGGGTTACAAATTGGGTTAAAAAGGCAACTACTTTTGGTTGAATTTTGATTTTGTTTGTTTGAAAATTGGACGGTTTGGTTGAAAATGCATCTTCGTTGATCAAAATTTCAACAATTTTGTTAAGGATTTAATCATTTCTTTAAATTAAACTATTTTGTTAAAGTAATATTTTCTAGTAAAAAATTCGTCCTCAAAAAAGTTCACCTTCTTTGTTAAACATTTATATTTCTTTTTTTGAAATTCGTTTTTCTAAGTTAAAAATGAACCCGAGCAAATAGGCACTGCTGACTCTGTGCTATGGAAAATTAATGTCTCAAGCTTAAGATGATTACAGCCATAATAACCTTATCATCTGTGAACCATGAATAGAATAAAATTTCCATGAATATAATAAAATAGCGATGAGGGCATAATCACAGTAAACCCCGGGAATAAATTTTATTTTTCAAAAAGATAAAAACGTTGCATCACGTTTATCTAACAAAGATAAAATTTCTCTGAAAAAAGATCAAATTTATCTGAAAAAATGATAAAGTTTATCTGACGTAAATATTTTTTTGACATAGGTTATATGTCAGACGGTAAGACGGTTCAGACGGTCACTCACCTACACTTACTGCCCGCGTGAAAAAAGTTGGCATGGCTCAAGCATGGCAAAACACTTGGAAATATCTGGCTGAAGCATGGTTTACGGCTGAATTGCAGCATGGCGCAAGCGTCGCTCCTGTCCGTTTCCCATGCTCAGGACACGTTAAACACAAGTGAATATTCTTAAGAACATGTAAGTGTAAGAGAAAATTAGCCTGAGTTAAAAATAAAAATATTAGGTTTGCCAATAGCCGACACGTCTCTAAATGGTAAGTTCACTACCTGGGTGCACCGGTTCGCGCACCAGGTACTGTAGCACATATTCTACGAGAACTTTTTAAGAATCTAAATTGTGCCAATTGCTAAAATAACTATCATTAGTAAGTCGATGATCCGTGTGAAACTAGTCGCGCACTAGGTAGCTTAGCACGTATTCTACGAGAATTTATTGAAAATGAAGATTGTTCACACAGCCAAAATTACTCAAAATTGTGAGCCGACGATCCGGATGCGCCAGATCGAGCACCAGGCAGTATAATACGTATTCTACGAGAACTTTTTAAAAATTTAAATTTTGTGAATAATGAAAACAATTCCAAATGGTGAGTCGACGACTCGAGTGCACCAGGTCGCGCCCCAGGTATCTTATCATGTATTCTACGAGAACTTTTTCAAAATTGAGATTGTTTCAACAGCCAAAATTACTAAAAATTGTGTGTCGATGACCCGGTTGCACCAGGTCGAGCACCAGGTAGTATAGTACGTATTCTGCGAGAACTTTTTAAAAATTTAAATTTTGTGAATAATGAAAACAATTCCAAATGGTGAGTCGGCGACCTGGGTGAACCAGGTCGCACCTCAGGTAGTTTAGCACGTATTCTACGAGACATTTTTTAAAATTTAGATTATTCCAACAGCCAAAATTACGGAAAATTAGAGTCGACCTGGGGCGTGACCTGGTGCATCCGGGTCGTCGACTAACCATTTCAATTTATTTCATTATTCACAAACTTTAAATTTAGTCAAAAGTATTCGTAGAATAGTAATAAACTACTTTGTGCTCGACCTGGTGCACCCGGATCGTCGACTCACAATTTTTAGTAATTTTGGCTGTTAAAACAATCTAAATTTAGAAAAAGATTTCGCAGAATACGTGCTAAGATACCTGGGGCGCGACCTAGTGCACCCAGGTCTATGACTCACCATTTAGAACTGTTTTCATTATTCAAAAACTATAAATTTTGAAAATGTTCTCATCGAATACTTATTAAACTACATGGTGCTCGAGCTAGTGCACCCAGATCGTCGACTCACAATTTTTAGTTATTATGGCTGTTAAAACAATGTAAATTTTGAAAAAGTTCTCGTAGAATGCGTGCTAAGATACCTGGGGCACGATCTGGTGCACTCGAGTCATCGACTAACCATTTGGAACTGTTTTCGTTATTCACAAAATTTAAATTTGTTAAAAGTTCTCGTAGAATACGTATTAAACAACCTGGTGCTCGACCCGGTGCACCCGGATCGTTGAATCACTATTTGGAGTAATTTTGGCTATTGGAACAATCTAAATGTTGAAAAAGTTCTCGCAGAAAACGTGCTAAGATACCTGGAGTGCGACCTGTTGCACCCGGGTCGTCAACTCACCATTTAGAATTGTTTTCATCATACACAAAATTTAAATTTTTTTAAAGTTCTCGTAGAATACGTATTATACTACCTGGTGCTCAATCTGGCGCATCCGGATCGTCGATCACTAATGGTAGTTATTTTGGCAATTGGCAGATTTAAAATTTTTTCAAAGTTCTCGTAGAATACGTGCTAAACTACCTGGCTTACTGTGATGAATCCTTATCTAAAATCTTTATAAAAAATGGAGCCGGTTACTCAGTGAAAAATTATGACTGGAGTAATCCAGAGCTTTTTTGAAAAAATCTGGAATTGTCAGGTCAGGGACTTTTTTCAGGATTTGAGTAGACACCGTGAAAATAAGAGCAGCGGTCATGAAATAACTTTGCAATATGCGGTTAGGTGAGTAATGTGCAGTTACATATAATGATGCACAATCCAGGTTTGGCAACAACATCCGCTGATCGCACGAGAGATGGGTGGGTGGGTGTTCACTGTTCACTGTTCATGCCATACTCTATACGTAGAATTCAATGAATTTTCATGTATCAAGGGGTAAAATGGGTAAAGCTCTCTTCGATCGCTCAAATAGATACATATGCGGCCAAATCCATTTCAATGACAGGAACTAGATTGCAGTTTCGAAGAGACCCAATGAAAAGGTAACGAGAGACGAAACAAAAAATAATTTTATGTGCAATCGATTTATATGTCATCGAATTTTTGTCAGAAATTTACTGTTTGTAACTCTGAACTCATGAAACCTTAAAATTTCTGGTGTCGAAAAAATATTCACCCATTGGACTTAGAAATTTTATCGTTGATCCGTGAGAGCAACCGAGTTGGGCCCCTATGGAACATTCATTTTGTCAGAGGTCGAATTTCAAAAAAGTGTAATTGAATTTTTGTCAGAAATTCACTGTTTGTAAGTCTGAAGTCATGAAATCTTAAAATTTTTGGGGTCAACAGAAGTTCACCCTTTGAACTTAGAAATTTTAATCGTTAATCCGTGAGGGCAACCGAGCTGGGCCCTCGTAGAATTTCCACGCGTGGAACATCCATGTGGGCCTCCGTTGGGGGTCCTCGTCCTAAGAAGGCTGTGCGGGATTTTTTCCACACGGAAGTTACAAACTTTGTACGGAATTTAACGAAATTTCCAAAGCTGCTTAGGGAGAATTTTTCAATGAGATTTTAATAGATTTCACAGAATATTAAAAGATTGTGTAAAATTTGATGTATTTCAAGAGATTTTAAGAAATTAGGGTCGATGTCCATGAATTAAAAAGCATTTCAAGGGATTTTAAAAGATTTTAAGAGATTTTAAGCGATTTTTAGTTATATTTAAGAGATTTCGAAATATTTCATAAGAAGTCATGGGATTTCAAAGGATTTTCGAGAATGCCGAAGTATTTTCATTAATTTTTAAAAACCGAGAAATGACAATGCATTTGTTTTTCGACTGGGAATTTAAAAAAAAATAGAAGAAAAAACGATCTAATCACTTCAAATATCGCAAATTTCATTATCCAAGATATAATGAAATATTCAAAAAGTTCGGTTTTAGCTTTTTTTAAATGTTAATTTCATTAATTTCAATTATTTCAATTACCATTCTATTTTCGATCTTAGTTTAATATTCCATTCTTAGTACATTCAGTTTTAAATTTGTTAACTAAAAAAATATTTTAATGTTTAGCAGTAGTTGATTGTTCATTTAAAATGAGAAAATCAAAATAATATATCAAAAACTAAAAAATTTGAAACTGTATTATTTAAAAATAGAAAGCTTTGAATTGTTATAATTTCAGAGTGCTGAGATCAAACATTGAGTGTCAAAATTTTAATTCCATTTTCGAAATTTATGTGTGAAAGTATTGAATTGTGATTTATAAATAAAAATTGAATAAAATTGAATTAATTTTTCAATTTTTTAACCTGTTTAGTTGAAGAAAGTTAAAACATTTTAATTCACAATTTAACGACATTTAATTTAAAATTGATAAACTGAAGTGTTAAAAGCTTTTATTTTATACGTGTAAATTGTTGAGTGTTTGAATTGAAAAATTGTTAAGCTCTAATTTGAAAAGTTTAAAGTTCAATATTATTCGACTTTGGGTGTTTTAATTTGCAGTTCAGTTTTAATAACTTCAAAGGAAAAAATTTGTACTTTCAAGAGCTCGAATCTTTTAATTTCATTGACCGTGATCAATTCTTTTTTAATTGTTAAATTTTTATTTATAATCAAAAAGTTTTTCATTTTCGGCCCTGATAACAAATACTGAAAATAGTGCAATGTTGCACTACAAAGACATATTTTTAAACGACATATACGGTGCCCAGTATGATTCAAACGTTAAGTTTTTTGTTGTTTAATAACGATTATTCATTATTGTCTTCTAATATTCTACCATTCCTGTAAAGTTTAAACATAGAAGGTTTTTTTAATAATAGCGACCATGTACGTACACATCCTAATTTAAAATTATCTCTTATTATATCTTATTAAAATATTCTTAATAATTGTCATCCTAGGTCTAAAAAGAAAAACGTTTTGTTTGCAAAACCTATAAATTCCTGTCAATTCTTTTATTGAACTTTTTTGTGAATTCTTGTAGGAAATTAAAATTAAAATACAATAAACAAAATATAGAAAAAAATACAAAAAGTAGAAAATTCGTCCGAATAATAGAAAAATTTGTGCTTGCCTGTAATTTTGGTAGCAGCAAATTTAATTAATTTGTAGAGTCCTGTAAAACTAGTTTTAGTTTTTTATAAAAATTTTCTTACCAGGTTTGTACATTTTTGCAATAAACTACCAGAATATACAACGTAATTTCAAGTACAGTCTTCTAATATTTTAACTTTTTTGAAATCTTATCTTTTTACAAAGATTTGTAATTTGCAACATTTGTCTACGTTAAATTCGAACTGCTTTACTGACATCAAACACCCAAATTAAAAAATGTGAAATGCTTTAGGGTTATCTAATACCGTATAGATTTTTACAAAAAAGAACAAAAATATTAATAAAAAGTTATACAATACGAAAAATAGCTATTTATATTTAATTGTATTTTTTTGTTACATTTTGTACATATTTTATAAAATGTACATGTTTTAATCAAAAATCACAGTTATAGAAATGATGTAATTTCTTGTAAAAATGTATTCCGCCAGAGAAATAAATCAAACAAAATTATGTAATATGTATAACCGTATAAAAAGTAATTTCAAGTCAAAGGTTATAATTAAAGGTGCTGAGGTCAAAGGTGAAAAGTACAGTGTCGAATGTCTGGCATGAGGAATGCAATTCTGGGATAAAATATGGGAAGTCACAAGCCTGGGGTAAAAGTTGACGTATCACGGGTCAGAGGTCGTAGGTCAGTGGTAAATTATTAAGTGTCACAGATAAAAGGTTAGGATGCGTAGATTACGACTTTGTGGTGAATCGAGTATGGAGATCAGCAAAGCGATATGTCAAAAGACACTCTTTTACTTTCCGTGTCACCTTACATTTTAAAAGCGAAACATTTTTCCTCTTTGGAATCCGCCCTGCTTTCATTGAAAGTGAATTGGATTAATCTTCAATCTGTGCACTTTTATTACAAAGATCAGTTAGTTGGAATTCTCATGACTTTCAGTGAAAGTTAGTTCAGTTTCTACTTAACTTACAAAAGTTTTCAGAGATTTATTTTGATTTTTTTAATTTCCGGTCATTAATTACATTTCAGAGAGATTTGCCAAATTCTCAAAACATTTCAAGAATTTTGAAAAATTCGGAAAAAATGGAGAGGATTTCAAAGCTTTTAGATTTTTTTAAATATTAGAGTTCATTTAAAGATTATTATTGGGATTTGAAAGAATTTCAAGCGATTCTAAAGGGGTATCAGAGATGTCAAATGACTTTGAAGATTTAAAGAGACTTCTAAGTATTTGTAGGGATTTTACAGCTTCTTTATAATTTCAATGATATCATGGAATTTGCGAAATAAATATTTCATGATTTTGTACGAGATTTCAAAATATTTCTAAGATTTTCACAAGATTCGTGGTATTTTTTAAATGGGTTTTAACAGAATTCTAAGAAGTTTAATAGATTTCAGTACATTTCAATGGATGTCAAAGCTTTCAGTGCATTTTAAAAATATAAAAGGAATTAAACAAAAGAAGATATTTCAAGGGAGTTCAAAAGGCTTTACCAGATTTTTTGTTTTACAGGATTCCAGAGCATTTCAAAGATGTCACTACTTTTCTATTTGTTCCCTTATCCGAATAAATACGAACCCACCTTTTAATCCCGTTAAATCTGTACGGATTTAGGCAGATTGGAATCCTTATTTTGAGCTTGGATTGTAGCGAATTCATTCGTATAGCAATCCTTTTTTTCGACATATGATTAGATTGAAATAAAACTGATTGTTTCGAATACAGACTTTGGAATAAGATGGATTCCAATAGAGGGAAAATTTCTCTATCTGAAACTTTCACTACGGGATGGTATGAAAAAATGTTTAAGGGCGATTTTGTTGATAATTTTTTAACGTGTAAAACAAAAAACATTATTTCTACCAAAGAACGGTTGAAGACAATTTTTCAAACGGTTTTTGCTTTTATTATGCATTCAGCATTTAACAGAGTGGAAAATCATTCATTACGTAAAATTGATTGAGTGGGTGAGCGGATTGTTCACTTTTGAATTGAAATCAAATCAATCAAATGCAGCAGAATAGATCATATAATAGTAAAATCTAATTGTTAGGATATAATGCAATAGAAACGAGAAGAGTAAAATCTGAATAGTCAGACGCGTAATGAAACATGCGGTGAGCTTGACACATATCAATCAGGTAATGGTATCCCTGAAGGCTCTGAGTAATTTTAACAGGCGGAGGTTTACCATGCATCTGTAATCTCTACCGTATCAATCGAGTACAGCGCCCTCTACATACCACAGAAACCCTCGAGTACCTACCCTTTCAACTACTCGATCCTTGAAATTTCAGCCATGATTGCAACCTTATTGGTGAAGAAATTAACTCATGAAAATAGATTTATATTCTATACAAATTATATTTATCCCCTGAGTATATTTTTTAATTGCCTATTGCCTATTGCGCGCGACTGTTGGTTCTCAAGCTTCGCGCTGGATGTTGTATTTATTTCGCGCTTCGCGCTCGATTATGTGTTTACCTCGCGCTACGCGCTCGGTCTTTATATTTTCGCACATTCTTGCGCAAAAATGTTAAAATTACGACTCAAAACATCCACCACTGTAATTTTGTGATTGTGAATTCTGTTTCATTAAAAAAGCTTATCTCGAGAGTTTGAGCACACCTACGGCACGAGACTGAGGGCAATCGCACTCCGCGCTTAGTCTTTGCATTTCTTCGCATTCGGACACAGGCCTTTTAAGATCAAAGGTGAACAGACCGAGAACTGTAATATTCTGATTTTCAACTCTCTTTTGTTAAAGCTCTTTGGGCTTTAACAGACACATTCTCATCACGTATCTCGTACTTCGCACTCGGTTTTGTCCAACCTATCAACTTTTCTACATTATACACAACACTTTTATACCAATTATAATACATTTTTTATGTAACTCTTCCAGGGATTACTTATTAAAAAATTGCAAAATAAAAAGCAAATTGTATTTGTCATGATTATTTTTGTATTTGTTTCTTATTTTGCTTGAAATTGTATTCTAAGCTGCTCTGAAACATGTATCATTTCAATAAATGTATATCATTACAATTTATAATATGCATAAAAATTGAATCACACTAATTCTTATTTCCTTGTTTTTATAATTTTGTTATTTTTAATGTTGTTTTTTACGATTAAATCAAAACTACTGCGAATCTGCATAGGGTCTAATACAGGAACCTATATAGGGTATATCTTTTGTTTTACGATTAAAAGAAAATCTACTCGTTGTATCGAAAAATAATTAATAATAAATTTATAGATCTTTTAGGCGAACAACTTTTGTCTGGTAATTTAATTTCATACCTTGTGTCGCTTTTTCAAACAAATTTAATATTTTTATTTAGAATGTTATTTTTTTACGGCTAAAGCAAAAATTAACTGTCCTAACAAAAATTACAGCTCTTTTTTGAATGAACAAGTTTTGTCTAATTTTTTCTCGTAGCTTATATCGAAAAGTGATTTATTCTTCATTTGTAGTTCTTTCCAGGGCGCGCAATTTGAGCTTTTTCATTTTTTTCGTATCTTGCTTAAAATGGGAATTTTAGTTTGTTTTTTTGGATTTTGAAAATGCTCTACCTCTGATAATTTTCTTTTTATAAAAAAAAACTCAGAAGGATACATCGTTTAAGTTTTGAAGCACTATGAACAACCGTCCATAGAATTTATACATCTGGAAAAAATGTGGTTTCAAAAATTTTTTGTACAATTAAATTTTGAATTTTCAACTTTTTAACCAAATTGAAAAAGTTGTTATCATAATCTTGTAAGGCTTTCAAAAAGCAAGGATTTTCTTTTCCAGACTTTTCTTCGTATCATGCGTTGTTTGGCCTAAATTGTTCATTTTAGTTTGTTTTTCTGGATTTTGAAAATGCTATAACTCAAGTAATTTTTGATTTTTCAAAAAAAGTCATGAGGAGAAATTGTTGAATTTTTTGAATTCTATGAATAACCGTATAGAGAATTTTTGAATTTTTAAAAAAGTGGTCTCAAATATATTCAAAATGTGCCCACTTTTTGAATTTCCATCCAAAATGGCTGGTTAACGAACTTGATCTTTAGTTTAGGACACTAAATGAGTGTACCAAAGGTCAATCTAATAGATTAATTTTTTCAAAAGTTATTGTGTTCACAGACATACAGGCAGTCAGACAGGCAGACATACAGACAGACATACAGCTATGTAGACAGACAAATTTGTAAAAACCTGTTTTTCGGATTCAGGGGGTCTCCAAACGTGGAAATTTGACAAAAACTGGGGGGGGGGGGTCAAATTTTACACAAATCTAATACCTTCTCTGATGAGAATGTAAGAAATTAAGAGATACGTATTTTTGAAGCTTAAGATCTCTTTTTCCGAGGGTAGGCATGATAATGTGATAAAATGTTGTATAAACAAAAAAAAACACGATTTTTTCTAATTTTTTTTTTTATAAAATTGAGTTTTCCAAATGGTTCTCAGTGTGAAATCTACTTGGAACCTCAATAACTGGTGGAATAAATTCCTAAGCTATCAGAATACATGGTTCCGAGATCAATTTTTTATCCTAGTGTGTTCAAAATGGCTGGTTAATGACAAAATTTTCGCGAAGACATTTATTAATTTTTTTCTCAAAGAGTATGATCTTTCCGAGAACGTGCTAAAGTTGAACAAGTTCTTAGAATCACTCAAAGAATACGTGAGAGTTTTTCCAGAAAGTTTTACATTATTTTTTTGATTTTGCAATTTCTCAATTTTTGAAAGATTAAAAAATTGCTCCAAAAATTCTTAAAAAATACAGGTGAATTTTTTGTTCGATTCAAGAATGATGACTTTTGTGAATTTTTTTGGGAACCATGAGCTTATAGAAAAAATGATCACGAATAAAAAGTTGTTAGACTCAAACAGAGAATTCACCTGCATTTTTTTAGAATTTTTGGAGCAATTTAAAAAATAAATTTAAATTGACGAATTGCAAAATCAAAAAAATAATTTGAAACTTCCTGGAAAAATTCTCACGTATTCTTTGAGTTCTAAGAACTTTTTCTCCTTTTGTACTTTCTCGGAAAAATCATACTTTTTGAGAAAGAAATGCATGAATGTCTTCGCAAAAATTTTTTCATTAACGAGCCATTTTGAACACACTAGGATAAAAAATTGATCGCGGAACCATGTATTCTGAAAGCTTAGGCATTTATTCTACCGGTTATTGAGGTTCCAAGTAGATCTACACTGAGAACCATTAGGAAATCTAGATTTAAAAAAAAATAGAAAAAATCGTGTTTTTTTTTTTGTTTAAACGGTAATTTTCCATAATTAACAACATTTTATCACATTTTCATGCCCATCATCGGAAAGAAGAGATCTTAAGCTACAAAACTATGTCTCTCAATTTTTTATACCTTGAATTGCATGAGTTATAATTGCAGAAAGAGCAGTGTACCCAAAGGGGCATTCTCGGCGTTGACAGGTTAAGGTACACAGAAAATAAGTGGTTTTGAATCTTACAAACGCTTTTCCCTAAGTTAATTCCTTTTGTTTAAAAAATATTGCCAAAGTTTTATTTTATTTTTAAAAATTTGTTAGAGGTCCTGCTAGGTTGTTTTTGGTCCGAAAATAAATTATCTTAGTTTAAATTTTTGTTAATATACATATTTAAGGACCCTAAAAAGTGTTTTTCATTTATTGCGGAATAAGCCCTAAATTTTGAGAAACAAAGAGCAAATTTTTAAAAATATTATCGAGCTGATCTAAAATGGCCCCTACAATTGTTTTCTGAATTAATATTTACAGGATTTTTCTACAATATAAATGAAATATTTTCAAAAATATATACATAAAAAATCCTTGAAGTACATAACATTTATTTTTGCCTATTATTTTATATTAAGTCTTATTTTCAGTTATTAAAAATTTAATAAAATTGATAGGTCAATCGATAAGCAAAACTGAAAAAAACACAGAATGTTACAGAAATCGAGCGTAGTTAACTAGCTCGTATCTTTGTTGGCTGAATGATTGATAAAAATGAATTTTGAAGTACTATAGCAATATTTTAACTATAAAAAAGTGTGTTTTGAAATTTAAGATTGTTTTGGTATATATAACAAAGTTGATTTATTTCAAAAAATTTAGGACTTATTTTTGTTGTTTTTGAAGTCAGAAAAATAACATTTATTTGATGACCTTAAACAGTTTAGCTGAACCTCTAAACAATTATTTATTAAATATAAGAACGTTTAGGTTAGTATTTTTCACCAAACATAATAAATTTAGGGGGTAGTATTTTTAACTAAAAGATTAATCTTGATGCATTTCTCATAATTTAAAAAATTATACCATAAATAAACTTTATTCGCTCTTAAATCAATCGAAAATCGCAAAACTCAAAATTTGAATTACTCAGATTGACATGTTTTACTTTTAAAATGACATAAATTTATCAGCTTTAATTTTTAAAAACGAATCGTTTTTAATCAAAGCATTCAAAATATTGTGCAATTTGGAAATTTATTAAGAAAATATGAATTAATTGCTTGATTAATCAGGTTTTAAACATTCTTGTATGTTCTACTTTCTACCAGTTTTCCTATCAGCATGGCTAATTATTTATACGAAATATAAATAATTAATTCTCGATGAAAAACATATTTTAATTACATTAATTTATCCGAATAAATTTTGAATCTAATATAACCATTTTCAAATATAAGTAATATATTGTACAAATATAATAATCCACATAACAATAAAAAAACTGTTATTCACAAGATCATTTTGAAACATTTCTACTTTTCCCGTAATCAACATTAACCTACACAACAAATATGTATCTTAAATATTAATTTTTTTGAGTAAAGACAATTTATAACTTGAAGCGTGATATTTGGTGACTACTGCAGAATTTTTGTAAAGTTCAATGAAAGAATTCCAAAAGAAAATCTCCTTGCTCTTTATATTACATCCAATCTGGCTGGTTTCTGGTATGATAACGCAAGGCTTCAAACGTGTTGGAGCAAAACTCGCTTCCAACTTTGAATTTGCAATTTAGTCTAGGTTCGTCGTTTTCTCTCATACAAACAAATTCCAAGTTGCACAAGTGGATTCGCTGAGTAAACAGCATTACGAACTCTCTCGCGATACTACATACAAGTTAGGTTTTTTTTTTTTTAAATTTAAAGTCAAAGCTGTCCCTTTTCTTCAAATAACGTTGATTGCCTAAGTATTTAATCGAAAAAACGAATAATACAAATTAAACATTTTTTTCTGTTATAGATTTAGAAGTTACGTTGCGAACTTAGATAACGTTTGATACTTTTCATGTTGATACATTTTAACAAAGCTTGCAAATTTTGCAAAAGATGGCCCTGCAACGGCACAGATCTATTTTAGCTGAATACGTTTAAAAATAGCATTTTTATTTTGGAATTCAAAAACATTGCTCCATTCCCTTTTTCAGAAATTCGTCTTTTTCCCATAATTTCAACAAAAAAATCCTCTTTTTCTCGTTTTTCTTTTAAATTCGAACTGAATTAATTGCACCCAATAACAAAATCCAACAATTTTTGTTAGAAGTTAATTTTTTTATTTATAATTTATCTTGTTTAGTTAATAAATGTAATACTTGGCTGACAATTTCAGTATTTTATTTAACATTCAACTATATTGTAAAAAAACCATCTGTTATTGTCAAACATTGAACCTTTTGTTTAGAAGTAGAACTAATTTGCTAATTTTTTATTTTTTTGGTAGAAAATTCTTCTCCTTAGTTCAAATTTAATTATTTTGTTGAAAATAAGTTTCATTTTTGGTTGAAAATTAATGTTTTTCAGTTAAAAGTTCTTTTTCTTTGTTAAAAATTAATTTTTTAAACTAAAAATGTAACTAATCCATTTTTTGTTTAAAATTTTTCCGTTTTGGTGAAAAATGTATATGTTTGGTGAAAAATTAATCAGGTTTGGCTTGAAATTTTAATTATTTAGTTGCAAATTCGTCTTGTCTGCTTGTCTGAAAATAACACTACTTTGTCAAAAACTCATTTTTTTAATATCACTTCTTTGGTTGTAAATTTAACTGTTTTGGATGAGGATTTAACTATTATATTAAAAATTCGTCTTTTTTGTTGATCTGTTAGTTCAAGAATCAACTGTTTGGTTGAAAATTCATGTATTTGTTTTTCATGTATATTTCATGAAAATTCATATATTCATGTTTTATGGTGTCTTTAGATTGAAAATTCATCGTTGATGGTGGAAAAATCATATTTCTTGGTTAAAAATGAACTTTTTTTGAAAATTTAACTTTTCAGGTTGAAACTTTGAATGTCATTTAAAAAATTCGTTTTTTCACTCGAAAGTGCAACTATTTGGATGAGCATAAAACTTTTCTTGGATGATTTTTATTCTTCTTTTTTTGATAATTTTACTATTCGGTTGACAATGCATTAAATCAACTGTTTGGTTAAAGATTTAGCTGTTTTGTTCAAGTCATATTTTTTTACCGAAAATGAATGTTTATGTTTAAAAATTAACTTTTCAGGTTTAAAATTCAACAGCCTTCTGAAAAGTTCGACTTTTTGTTTCAAAATTCGACTATTTGGTTAAAAATGCATCTTTGTGGGTTAAAAATGTAACTTTTTCTAAAATATGTGTCTTTTTGGATTAAAAATTCATTTTTGATAGTAGAAAAGTCATCTTTCTTGTTTGAAAATTCAATTTTTGCCGAAAAAATCCTCTTTTTGGCTTGAAAGTTTAACTATTTGATTATAAGTTCAAATATTTTGTTGAAAATTCGTGTTCTTTGCCTAAAAGTTCAACTATTAATTAACAGCCGAGGGAGGGTCAAAAGTAGCCCAAAATTGGTAACGTAGTTGATGGACTGTCCCTAAGTTTCTTCTAATTTTAGGAGCAATTTCAATTGAATTCCAAAACATGGATGTAACTACTAAATGTCAATTTATGAATCTAAAATTTCAGTCTGAAGGTACCAGCTTAGTTTGTTACAATTACATTATGATAAAATGAGGTCAGCAAGTCCAGGATGAAATTTACTGAATGCAATAACCATGGTTCAAAATGGAACTTTCGTGCCATTTGAAATCCCTGGACGTACCTTACGCACCCAGACAAACATCTCTTCTAATTCTCCGTCGGAAATGATAGCAATTTTCGAGTAAATTAAACAAAGTCTGTCTGTCCCAACGGGAAGAGAGTTGCAACGACGTCAGGTCCCGGAGCGACCTGGAAAGGAGTTTATTCGACTAATTTCACGAGTTATAAGGGCACCAGGGAATTCCTCCAATTGCAATGCCTTCTTTTAATTAATATTCGCCCTGCTCCTTACATTTTCTCGTTTTAGCACGTTAGACAGGAATCTTCGTAAGATCCATTTTAAATAAACCGTTTCATTCTCTGCTAAATAGTTGTGTCCGTATTTAACCCGGATTTAAAACTTGCAATGCTTTTTTAGTTTAGGCTAGGGCGCGTCTAGTGGGAGGAATCGGGAATTTACTGTTCATAATCCACTACAGACTACAATTCTTGACCAATGTTGATGTTTTTTTTAATGCTCAGAAATATTATTTTTTCTCTTCGGAGAAAAGACTTGAGACAATTCGCTATCTATCAGAATTATTGAAGATATATTTCAGGAACATGATCATTAGGTTTAAGATTTAGGTTAATTGTTATAAACAATTAATATAAACAATTACTTTCATACGGGGCTCAACCACAACAAAAAACTTTATCTTGATTAAAAATGCCTAAATATTTCGTAGAAGTAGTATTAAGAATGGAAAATGACCATTAGTTAACAATTAACACTATAATAAATATTTTAATAAACAAATTGCGTTATTTTATTTTTTTCGAAGATGTTTTTCTCATCAACGAACTTTCACATTAAGTATAAATTATAATAAATAGGTGTCAAAAATATAAATGTTCTAGATGCATTAAAATAATAACATAACCATCTTTTAAATAAACAGTCATCTACGGCAAGTTTTACGACTGAAAAAGTTGGTTGATGAGAAAATGATCTGCGAAAAAAATAAAATAACACAGTTTGTTTATCAGAATATTTATAATAGTAGTAAAATAACAATTAAGCTAAATATTAAATATAATATTCATATTCCTGAAATATATTTCCAATAATTCTAATAGATAGCGGAGAAAAAAATAATATTCGTCAAATGTCCAATTTTGGCATTCTATTTGTTTAAATAATAAATTTCGCAGGGTGAAATCAAAAAGTCGGGCCTAATGACGTTCTGCAGGATTTAATTCTTAGAATTATATAAAAAACATCAAAATTGGTCAAGAATTTTAGTCTGTAGTGGATTTGTAAAAGTAAATTCCCGATTCCTCCCACTGGGGGGTCGCACATAAAGAATAGAAAAAGTATAAAATAACAAAAATTAAAGGTGCTCGCAGACATATTTGTTCCTTTATTTGAGCTTAAAACAACAGCATATAAAACTTTTAAAGCTTAATATCTTCCTTATATTCAAATATACATTACATCATTTTTTCTTTAAAAGAAATAAATATTTCCGAGAGCACGTTCAATTTTACCAATTTCAATTTTTTATACCAATATAAAATAGACTTCAATTTTTTCCAATAAGAAATTTTGCTCTCTTGAAATGTTCAAATGCTAGAACACTAAGATGCGCTGGATTTTTATTTTTCTTGTCACACGCAATTTTCAAAATAAAATATAAAATATAAAATTTATTTTAAAAAAATTTTTAAAAAGATTGATAAACATTCCAAAAGATTTCTTAAATTTTCTAAATAGAATCTAGAAGAGTTTAAGGCAATTTTTCTATTTTTTCAAAATTTTTTCGACAATTTTTAAAAAAAGAATGTTATAAATGTCAAAAATCATTTAAAATTTCAAAGGCTTTAAAAATATTTAAAAGAAGATGTAGATTTAAAAAAAAATTTTAATGCAATTTTTAAATTTTTAAAGATTTTAAGATAATACAAAATTTTTCTTAAGATTCCTGTGAATGTTCAAAGTGATTCGTTATTTTTAAAACTAGATTTTAAGAACATTTTTCTAAGGATTTTAGAATACTAGAATTGTCAAAAATGAATCCGCAAGATCTTGAGAGAATTTTACGAATAAATCGAGCCAGTTTAAAAGATATTTATGAATTTTAGCAGTTTTGAAGAGATAAACAATATTTTAAAACTTTGAAAGATTTCTCCAAATATTTATAAATTATTTTAAAATTTTTTCCAAACGTCCAAAAGTCCTAAAATCTTCTTTTTTTAAATTCGACGATTTTGTTGAAAATTTGTCTTTTGGGTTTGAAAAATTTATTTTATTGCAGAAAATGTATATTCTTTTATTAAAATTGCAACTGGTTTGAAATTTAATCTTTTTTGGTTGAAGATTGATATATTTTGTTAAAAATATCTCTGTTTGGAATAAAATATTTTTTAGTTTGAATGTCAAATATTATGTTTTTCGTAGAGAATTCATCTTTTTTTGGTCGAAAATCCAACTACTTGGTTAAAAGCTTCTTGTTTAAGCTTTAAAGGAATGATAGAATATTAAAAGGCAATAAGCAATAATCGTTGTTAAACAACAATAAACTTTACTTTTGAAGTTTTTTCAAATATATAACAATCGACTGGACACCATACATGGCATTTAAAAGAATATCTTCGCAATTGATCGCGGCACTTGAAATTAAAAGATTCGAAATCTTGAAGATACACATTATTTCATTCGAAGTTATAAAAACTGAACTGCAACTTAAAACACTCAAAGTGACATACGTTTTAATTTAAACTTTAAAAATGTAAGCCTAAGCACTTTTTTATTCAAACGCACAATAATTTACGCGTATAAAATTTAGAGCGAAAATTAAAAGAAATTGAAATTCGCACGCTATTATTAAAATTTTGTTTTGAAATCTTTATAAATATTCTCTTAAAAAATTTTTAAAAAGAAATTATTAGAAATGTTTGCACGAATCTAATTAAGTGAGCGAAGCGAGGGCAGATATCACACGAGTGAAATTGTTGCCTCGTCCCGATTTGCGCATACACATTTTCATAACAAATGTATCGAAAATTTGACTTGAGGTGCCTGAAACTTATTTGCGTCTCATCAACGTTTTTATTCTTTGTAAATACGTAGACAGTGACAGATATAGGTTAGAATGACACGATTCTCGAAACGAGGTTCGATAAGATTGAGAATGGCTGCAGACAACTGCAGATAAAGTAGAATGTATATACTTTCGATACCGGTTACGGCGTAAAGTCACTTTCGCAGTCGCCTGTTTCTACTTTCTAGTCTAGGTTTGAAAACACAACTTTCGACCTGTTACGCATTAAAATAAGGTTTTTTCATTAAAATTGATTTTCCTGTTTGAATTAATTTACATAAAATTATTTTGAAAAATACAAAATATTTCTTATTTGAAATAACGTTTGATAGATGTGAATAGGTACGTAAATTTTTAATGTATAAAAAATGTAACTTAACTGAAATTTCTGCTAGATCTGTGACATATTGTAATAGCAAAAGTTCTTGGTAAAAGTCTAATATTTTTTGTAAATTGTAGTTTTTCGTAGAAACTTATATATCGCATGTCCTAAAAAAATTGTCAGTAAAATACAAATCGAAACATTGATGCGGTTTCTGAAAGTATTGCGTGTAAAGCAATTCATTGTTTTTTTTTTACTTTTCTAGTAGAATATACAAGAAACAATTAGTAATAGCTATTTGTATTCAATTGTATTTTTCTGTTAAATCTGGTACGTTTTTTAACAATAAAGTACATGTTTTAACCAAAATTGCAGTGGTAGAAATTTGTACTTTCTTGTAAATATTTTACCAGGGTTTATCAACTTTTTGAAACCGAAATTCTAATAAACAAAGGAAAATATGGTCAGTAATAATAAATTTTCTCTTGTAGATTGTACATGGTATGTCGTTACTGTTAGTAGATGAATTATTGTGATATATAGGGCCGAAAGAGTGAATAAAAGTTCTCGAATGTGAGCGGAGATTTTATAGAAAAATTCAGATACATGTTACTCGTCTATGAAAGCTGAAATGGCCGAGGAGTAATCACTTGCTATTGATCCATAAATCCTGCGAATGCTAGCTTATTTTAGCTTCTGTATCGGAAAACGCCAGACACCAAATGCACATATGCACATAATCTTCCATATTATATATAGATAGGTAGAT
The DNA here is from genome assembly GCF_010883055.1 of Belonocnema kinseyi. Taxonomy (NCBI): domain Eukaryota; kingdom Metazoa; phylum Arthropoda; class Insecta; order Hymenoptera; family Cynipidae; genus Belonocnema; species Belonocnema kinseyi. The sequence goes on from NC_046660.1 coordinate 84,901,036, forward strand.
ATATTATTTTGCTTTTGTGCATACTTTATTACAAGATAAAGCATGAAATACCTAAATTGAATGTTACTTATCGATGTTATAAATTTCTGTAGGAATTATCCGAGACGCATCACTGAAGCTTTATGCAGAAACCGTTTCTAAATTTTCCTAAACAGGAACATAAATTGCAGCATCCGTAACTTCATAAAGCTTGAGTGACATGTTTGAGAAAATTCTGTCAAAATTTAGTAATTTTCAGTTACTGCAATTAAAAATTTCGAGGGATTAAAAAATTGTTTAGCTGAATTAATTTTGATATGAAATATATAGTATATATTCGTTCTGACGATATAAATAGTAATAAAATATGAGTGAAGATCATATAAACACCTATATAGCCAAGAGGGCGTCATTAGACGTAAACAGCAGACTCACCATTCAATTGAAACTGGATTTAAATATTAATTTGCGCAGCAGCTTTTAGTCACTTTCAGTCCTGATGTACCTTTTTAAAAGTTCATTTATGAGGCAGCTGAGCGCAGCGCCTTCTAACTGTTTTATTATAAAGACAATTCGCTGATCATACCAGCTTATAGGTCATTGCCGTTACAAGCGATTTCTACACTTTTTGAGTGTCTTCCTCTCGTATCAATTTCGATTCCTTTCCACGCTTGAGATCATCCAATATTGGAAAAAATGGGTTTGCTGCATCGTTATAATTCAACACAACCTATGCTTAATGCGCTTCGAACGCGATCAAGAAGCAAGGATTGCGCAGTTGTCAACTACGCACTTCCTTCGGGAACGATAACTTATATTCCTGTTACCATTTAGGAATTTTAGGAATTTATTTTTAATTTTCAGATACCATTTCTGAATATTAAAAAAAGTAGTAGTGACTGCAAAAGTTCCTGAATTTCGTTTTCACCAGCCTCATTTCAAGAATTTCAGTTACTTTAGTATCCTAAATGTGTCGGAATTTCCCGAAAATTTCTAACAGTGTATGCATCATACTCATTCTTCTACAAACAGCCCATTCACTTCAGAACTATAGTAATAAGGTGTTGTTGATTATTTATTACTATTATTTATTAAGGCCATCCATAAACTGCGTTACTTATTTAGAGGGGAGGGGGTCGCGCTGAAAACTACGGTTGGTAACAGGATGAGGAAGAGGGATTCAGTGAAGGAAACGTTATGAACTGTTCAATAATAAATTAATACACCACACTCTCGCTTTCA
>NC_046660.1:84902356-84911101 GCF_010883055.1 Belonocnema kinseyi
AATGTCGCGACCGCTCTCACTCTGCTCCCCTGATTCGGTTCGGTTTTGAGTCCTCTAGAATCAAACCGAAGGGCTTATGACAAAGCCACCGAACGCGACCTCGGGTTGCGGATACAGGGTCCCTGTACCAAGGGTTTCTGCTGAATATGGTTACAAAAATAAATAAGCAGTCGTGAACAATTGTCCAAGGGTGGTGCCGAAGGAATTAGCCCCCAAGCGGAGGTGTGAAAACCGTGCCGAAAGCTGAATGGCACCTGGGTGAGGTGTCTAGAAAGGTGACTCTGGGATACCGGGCGACCTCTCAGAGTACGTAGCCTTATCCTTGCATGCGGGGCTCTACAAGGAAACACTCGGACTTGACTTCAGTATTAGGGGTGAACAAAATGCATCATAATCTTATCTATCTCGAGTACTCACTCCTGAAATCCCGAATTAAGAAAGCACAAGAGAAAAACTTTCGTGAACAGCTCCTTGATAAGAGGATGCACGGTATCTTCCACAGAAATGTGAAGGATCAGTCAATGACCTACATTCAAAGGCACAATGCAGCACTAAGAGTGCTTTATTATCATCTCTGTCACTCTTACGGCATTAACCTTAATATCGCTGCTCTAAATGCTCCTAGGGAAATCGAGTCAATTGTCGAGAATGGAAAGTGCTGCATATACTGGAACTTTATATTCTCGACAATTGTTTCTGTTACTCACTCGAGGCCTGACATGGTTCTTCTTGACTTCGAGAAGCGAACCATGTTCATTATTGAATTTTCGGCACCACCTGACAAAAACATCATAACCAAGAAGAATGAAAAAAAAAGAGAGCTATCGAGACCTTATAAGGGAGTTGCAACGATTGTACCCTGAATATTTTGTTAAACTAATCGTCCTTATCATCGACGCTCTTGGAGATGCCAAGCTTTCACTTGCTAATGGCCTAAAAAGCATCCCTGCGTGTCAAGAATATGCTAAAACACTTGCGGGAAAAATGCAGAAGGCGGCAGTCCTTGGGTCGCTCCGTCTTCTTAGGGTGCACTTTTGCTGGATCGTCGTATTGATTCCTTTACAGACTGTAACCACCTATCTCACGGTCGTGAGACGTGGTTGTGGCTGAAATTTTACCGCGATTTCGTTGGGAGCGGGTGCAATTTTCCAGATTAGCACCCGATCCCGGCGAACTCCTGCGGTTGTCCTTATAACAAATTTTTAATTATATATAGACACACATATATAATGTCGCAACCGCTCTCACTCTACTCCCCTGCTAAACTGAGAGAGCCAGCAGTTCTAGTAAGGCTGAGAGCGGGGTGACTGAACGCGAGAATTTGGTGTATGTTTAGAAATCACTTTCATATTTTAGACTTCACACTCCTTCACCTATTCCCTCTTCCCTCTTTTTCAAAAATTCTTCTCTTTTCCTTTGTATCTAAGAACCTTCTTTTTGTTTCGCTTTATCTTGTTTTTCGATTAAATGCGAATTGACTTAGTAAAACCCAATAAAAGGACTAAAAAAAAATTTGAAAAATCTGCAATTATATTTTTGTTTTGAAATTCATCTCGTTTCGTCGGAAATACTAATATTAAGTTGAAAACTTAATTATTTTATTAATAGTGAAAATATTTGGTCAAAAAGTCATATTTTCTTATCCAAAATGCATGTACTTGGTTGAAAGTTCAACTACTTTGTTAAAAATTCATTCTTTTGGTTGAAAATTCAATCATTTGATGACGAATTTAACTTTTTTGCAAGATATTATTGTTTATTTTATTCGTTAAAGAGTAATTTTGTAACTAAAAAATTAACTATTCCACATTTGATTTTCAAAATGGTCCACTTGATTGAAAATTTATCTTTTATAGAAGGAATTTCAACTATTTGACTGAAAATTCATCCTTTTTAGTTAAAAAATCAAAAGTTTGGTAGAAAATTAATCTATTGTGGTTAATGATTTAACTATTTCGTTGAAAATTCGCCTTTTTTATTAAAGAGTCATCTACTTCGTTTAAATTGAAACTACTTTTTTCTCATTCATTTTTTTGTTTTGTTTCAAAATTCATCATTTTATTTTAAAATTCATATTTCTGGTTGAAAATTGAATTCTTGTGTAGAAAATTTGTATATTTTATTAAAAATTCAACAGTTGGGTATAGAATTTAAGTTTCTTGTTGAAAAATTAAATTTTTGGATTGACAATTGAAGTCACCTGGTTTAAAATTTAATTTTTTGTTTGAGAATTAATTTTTTTAAATTGAAAATTTAACGATTTGGTGCGTAGATATAGATATCTGTAAAAAAATCTCTCGCAATCCCCCTCCGGTGAGCTGTTATTTAATTTAAGTAAGGTTACCAACAAAAATACTGAATTTTTAGATCCAGTGATGAGATTTTTTACCTGAATGTTCAAAAAATATAAATGAAGCTTCATGCGGTTGAAGTTGATGTGCAAGTTTATTACTTTAAATTATAAAGTCACAGAATAGCTGAAGGGGAAGAAATATTGCGGACAAAATAATTGCGGGATTATTTCCTCTTAAGAAAAATCGATATTGAGAGGGTTAAAATAGAAAGTGGGTTGGGTGTGGAGAATTTTTCGTAAGTTCTCTTGACTTGTAGCCTGAGGAGTTGGAGTCCCTTTCTCACTGCTTTGGTTCGGATGACGTCACAGGTGACAGTTTATCCTTCGCTGGAGCGAAGATTGCAATGGAAATCGAAATTTGGGAAAATGAAATGCCTCTGGGGCTATGGTAATAAGGCGCGAAGACGTCAGGGTGACATTGATTCTCGCGAGGGATGGAAATTTCTTGGCTTCGACGGTTCACAAACGGATTCAGAAAGCTGAAATAGAACGTGGCGTGATTTCACGAAAATAGACTTAAATTAAACATTTTTGAATAAGCAATTTGTTGAGCTTCAATTATAAAAATTTACAATGCAAAATAGTTCCACTTTTAGTGCTTCAATTATCAGTTCAGTTTCCATTACTTCAAAGGAAATGAGTTTAGAACTTAAATTTGAAAAAAAATTTCGGGCATTTAATTTGAAAATGTTCATCCCTAATGACTCGTTAAATTTTCCTAAGACTATTCCCTGATTGGATAAAGACATGGACGTTAAGGCTTCTGGTATCAAGTTTCAAAATGAAGGAAGTCTTAGGAGATCAAACTTTCTGCCAACTTTCCTTGGAAGTAGTATAATACAGCTTCAGCCCTCAGATTCTCGCATCCAATCAAACTTTAGCTGTAACTTTCTTCAAACAATCAATATTCTGGATTCCTGGTTTTGAGTTCTTATCCAAATACTGCTTAGCGAAGTGAAAATCTGTCACACATATCCAATATTATAAAGAAATAGTATCAATTTAATAATAATTAAAAATGCAGGGTCTCTACACACACAAAAATTAGGGGTACAAAATTTTGCAGGTATAGTCGTTCAAGCAGGGTAATAGTCAGCCTCCTGTTTTTAATTTAAAAAGATTTACAAATTTTCATGGGGTAAAAATGGAATATTTTAGACTAAAAGAATATTTGAACATAGGAATTGAAATTGAATAAAAGCGTTTAATTATCAAGCTACCAATTCGACATTTTTTTAATTAAAAATTTGTTACAAAATTTCAATCGAGCGCTTACATTTGGTTAACTACTAAGGCTTTTGAATTAAAACATTGACATTTTTAACGTTCATATCTGTACATTTTCTAGTTTTTGAACAGATCCGGAATCGTCTTGTGAAATAAATTTCTCAGTTTTCCTGGGGTCAAAAAATCCCAGTTTTTTAGAAGTTTATGTATTAAAAGTTTTTTCCAAATTTACGTTTCATTCATAAAATAATAATAAAAATTTAATAGCACAAATACATTTTTTAATATTACTTTTTTCAATATACACTTCATAGTGATACACTGCACTAAATAATCTTATTCTACTTATAGAACAAATTATATTCTGTTCCTCAAAGTAAAATGAAAAATATAAAATTTCCCCGTCCAATGGTAGAAGTTCGAAATTTTTTTACCACTCTTTTAGAAATATTTCGAGATAAGTCTAAATAACCCAATTTTTTTGGGCTTATTTTAGAGGTGCATTTTCGTAGAATTTAATTGGCGTTTTGCTTTATTTTAAATTTTGAAATTTTCTTTCAAACATATTCTAAACCGGTCCTCTTGGTAAAATCATACCGATCCTGAAAATGGAATATCCATTCTATAAAATTTTCTAGTATCTTCTAGTACATTTTGAACTAATAATGATGTGCGAATTTGAGACACATATATCACAAGAGAAACGCAGGAAAAGCGTTCATTCCGATCCGGGATATCCAGGAATTTTCCCGCAGTTGAAAAACGACATTTCGCTAGCCTCCCTAGAATTAAAACTTTACTTGAATATCAGTTACTTTGATGTTTCAAGAACTACCTCGACGAAAGCAAATAACACCCCTACTACCAGTACAAAAATTATGGCATCAATTTCCGTACAGATTATATTAAAAATCTCAGCAGCAACAAATTCTCAAAATATAGGAGAAAGTAAATGTTGCATATGATGAAGGTTTTGCCTATAAGTATACATAGTTTTTAAATTTTCAGATCATTATCAATTATTACATGATGAGTGAACGTTTAAAAAGTACCATTATCTTACGATCATTTCAGAATATACAACTTTAAAAGTCCCTGAAAATAAATTACCAAAAATCTTCAAGAAATATAATAATTTATTTGATCCTTCCTGTGTACAATTGTGAATTTTTTAATTAGAAATTAATCATTTTTTATTAAGTTAATAATAAACAAGTAGTGAGTTCTCATCTCCGAAACTAAGCATAGTACACACGGTGTGTCTGAACATAGGTTTAATGAAAAAAAATTCCACCACAGATATTCTAACGGGAATCGATTACTACATTAAAATGAAGGATCTGCGCCGAATTTCAACAATTTTCGCCGAGCCGTTTCGAAAAAAAGTGTATTTGAATTTTGAAAATATCACATTGTCATATTTAAGTAATTTACTACAAAAATCATATTTATTTTATTCATTAACCTGTATTAGTATCGTTTCGTAATCATATAATTATAATAACACGCAAATAATATTGAATTATTACTAATTTTTACATTCTCATCAAAAGAATGTATTAGATCTGTGTAAAATTTGACCCCCCCCCCCCACCCGTTTTTGTCAAATGTCCACGTTTTGAGACCCCCTGAATCCGAAAAACAGGTTTATATGAATAATGTGTCTTTCTCTGCGTATGTGTGGGCGCGTGTTTGCGTGCGTGCGTGTGTCTGTCTGTAGATTTTCAGTTAGTTAGCACGATAACTTTCGAAACAATTAACAGATCGGATTAGCCTTTGGTATACACTTTTAGTGACCTAAAATAAAGGTCAAGTTCTTTAGTCAACCATTTTGGGTGAAAATTCAAAAAGTGAGTGTATTTTGAAAATTTTTGAGACCACTTTTTTTAGATTAAAAAATTATCTGTGAGGATATTCATAGTATTCAATTAGACGAACAATTTATCCTAATGACTATTCTTTATAAAACCAAAATTTACCAGAGTTATAACATTTACAATATTTCAAAAAACACACGAAAATTAATATTTTAATCCAATTAACGCATAATATGAAAAAAATCAAGAAAATAAAAATGTTTCTTTTTCAATGCTCTACAAGATTAATCAAACAACTTTTTGATTTTTTTTTAAAGTTGGAAATTCAAAATTTGATGGTACCAATGACTTTTTTCTGTAAAAACAAAATTATCAGAGTTAGAGCATTTTAAAAATAAAAAATAAAAAAATAAAATGAATATTCTAAGCCAAACAACGCACGATATGAAACAACTCACGATATAAGCTAAAATTGCGCATCCTGGTAAGACCTACAAATCTATAATAAATCATTTTTCGATAGGATGCGTAGATTTTGTTTCTAGTCATAAAAAAAACATTGAAAATAAAAAAAATGCATTTTTTTGGACTAGCGACACAAGCTACGGAAAAAAATTAGACAAAACTTTTTCATCCAAAAAAGAGCTATAATTTTTGATAGTACATGTAGTTTTTGCTTTATAAGTAAAAATTAACATTAAAAATAAAAATATTAAATTTTTTTGAAAATGACACAACGTGCAAACTAAAATTTACAGACAAAAAATGTTCGTCTGAAAAAATCTATTAATTTATTATTAATCATTTTTAGATAGGACGAGTAGATTTTCTTTTAATTGTAAAAAAATAAGATTAAGAATAAAAAAATCAAATTTTTGGAAAAAGTACAAGAAAAGACGAAAGAGGACACAGGTTCCTATATAGGACCCTATATATATGCTAATATATGCGCTAATCTGGAAAATTGCACCCGCTCCCAGCGAAATCACGATAAATTTCAGCCACTACCACGTCTCACGACCGTGAGATAGGTGGTTACAGTCTGTAAAGGAATCAATACGACGATCCAGCAAAAGCCTCGTGCGCCCTAAGAACACGGAGCGACCCAAGGACTACCGCCTTCTGCATTTTTCCCGCAAGTGTTTTAGCATATTGTTGACGCGGAGGGATGCTTTTTAGGTCTTTAGCAAGTGAAAGCTTGGCACCTCCAAGAGCGCCGATGATAAGGACGATTAATTTAACAGAATATTCAGGGTACAATCGTTGCAACTCCGTTATAAGGTCTCGATACCTCTCTTTCTTTTCATTCTCCTGGATTATAATGTTTTTGTCAGCTGGTGCCAAAAATTCAATAACGAAGATGGTTCGCTTCTCGAAGTCAAGAAGAACCATATCAGGCCTCGAGTGAGCAACAGAAACAATTGTCGACAATATAAAGTTCCAGTATATGCGGCACTTCCCATTCTCGATAATTGACTCGATTTCCCTAGGAGCATTTAGAGCAGCGATATTAAGGTTAATGCCGTAAGAGTGACAGAGATGATAATAAAGCACTCTTAGTGCTGCATTGTGCCTTTGAATGTAGGTCGTTCCCGCATGAGTTGGACAACTAGATAGTACGTGAGCTAAATGCTCCTGGTGTGCATGGCACGCCCTGCAGCTATCATCGGCAATGTCTTGGCTCAAAATGGGCCGACGGTATGTTAAGGTGGAAATGACACCGTCTTGGCATGCAAAGATGAAACCCTCCGTACCAGACTTCAATCCGGGCGATTTAAGGAAAGCAAACGTTCGCTCACAAGACATTGACTGATCCTTCACATTTCTGTGGAAGATACTGTGCATCCTCTTATCGAGGAGCTGTTCACGAAAGTTTTTCTCTTGTGCTTTCTTAATCCGGACTTTCAGGAGTAAGTACTCGAGATAGATAAGATTTGATACATTTTGCTCACCCCTAATACTGAAGTCAAGTCAGAGTGATTCAGCAGCCCCCTCCGCTGCTTTGTACAGAAACGCTCCTTTGCGTACTTCTTCGTGATTTCTGACCATTTTAAGAAGAGGCTCTCTTCCATTTGCAACTCTATGTGTTGTACCCAGAATAATCCTGTTGTGAAGACATTCAAGACTCAATATTCCGCGACCCCCTTGACGACTTCAGATGTACAGTCGCGGAACGGAAGACTTAAGATGCATGCTTTTGTTCATGTGCATAACCTTCCTTGTCCCGATATCAAGGGATCTGAGCTCGTTCTTCGTCCATGGAACTACTCCAAATGAATAGAGTAGTACCGGGACGGCAAGCATGTTCGTTGCAGATACTTTGTTCCTCGCCGACAGTTCGGAAGACCTAATCTGTCGGATGAGACGTTTGTATCTGTTTCGGAGAGTATCCTTTATAGATGTCACATCCTGAATGCGGCTCTGTGGCACGCCCAGCTATGTATAAGTCTCTCCAGCGCAAAGGTGTCGTATGGCGCTTCTATCAACGAGCTCAGGATCTTCTGGGATGCCATTAAGTTTTCCTCGATTCAAATAAACCTTGGCGCATTTGTCTAACCCCAATTCCATTCCAATTTCCTTAGTATATCGTTCGACAATCCCCAGAGCTAGATGCAGTTGCTCTCTGTTTTTAGCATAGATCTTAAGATCGTCCATGTAAAATACATGAGTGACCTTGTACTTTCGATCTGCAGGTTTGCCGCACTAGTACGCGTCGGAATGGCGAAGTGCTAGAGATAGTGGCAATAATGTAAGGCAAAACAGGAGTGGGCTCATGGTGTCGCCCTGAAAGGTGACCTTGTTAGTTGTCACACGATGTTTTCCAGATGAGATAGTAAATCTGGTTTTCCAAAGCGGCATCAATCTCTCTATGCATCCAACTATTTGCGGATGAACCTTTAAGATTTCCAAACGACAGATGATAAGTCTATGGGAGGTCAAATCGAAAGCTTTCCGATAATCAATCCGGGCCATCTATAGGTCACGCTGGTAGAATGCTGCATCTTTGCAGACACATCTATCAATGAGCAGGTTCTCCCGACATCCGGCTACGCCTTTCTTTGAGCCTCGTTGTTCATACATTTCTTGCCACACAGGTTCAATTGCCCGAACAATCCTATCATTTAGGATAGCTGTGAATATCTTATAAAGTGTGTTCAGACAAGTTATTGGCCTGTAATTCTTCGGGTCAGCTAAGTTGCCTATTTTCGACAGGAGTATTGTGCGCCCTTCCACCAACCACTCTGAAATCGACTCTTCCGACTTCAAATATGAGGTGAAAATACGGGCCAAATGCTGATGGGTTGAAGAAAACTTCTTCCACCAGAAGGTTTTGATACAATCTGGTCC
>NC_046660.1:84911201-84929012 GCF_010883055.1 Belonocnema kinseyi
GAGTCTTCGTCCAGTCTATGCTGAACTTCGTAGACTTCTCTCCAAAATACTTCGACCTCCTCTGGTTTGGGTGGGTGTTCGACAGTAACTGGAAGGTCTTGGCAGAGTCGAGATGGGTCAGAGAGAAACTGTTGATTTTCTCTGACCCACCTCTCCCTCCACTCTAGACTTCTCTTAGCGTCAGGTAGTATCCGTATTCTTTCAACAATATGCTGCCTGATGGTCAGCAGCGTTGACTTGTTAAGTGTGTGATAACGGGTCCGGAGTTCGCGCGCGAACTTTCGAACCTTGGCGGTAAAATTCCTGCCAGATGTGATGTAGTCAATCGCACACTGAATGCGGGACGCGTACTGTCTTGCCCAGCCTATCTTTATGGCAAGTTGATGCATTCGTCTTTTGGTCTTATTATCAACCGTTGTTTTTGTTTTACGGTTCGCATCGGCCAAAGCTCTCGCTGCATTATACACACGATAATTGATAGCCCCGAGGTTGGATTCGCCGGAAAAATGTCCACGAAGCTCGTCATCCATTTCAGCCAGATCTTTAGGCTTGAGAGAAACCTTGGTGTTGATGTTTCTCCGGGTGGTAAAGCATCGCTCTTCATCTATTGGATGCCTGCCCGCGGTTGGGCTTAGTGTCGCCTCTCTTTCTCTGAAGCCGGCTTGTTCTAGCTGTGGTAGAGTAGGCGTTCCGCTTATATAGCCCCTTTTACGGAGTAATTCAGCATGGTTTCGCAGACGTTGCTGTGAAAAGTGCGATAGATGTGGGTTCTAACATAATTATATGAATATGAAACGATACTAATATAGGCAAATGAATACAATAAATATAATTTTTGTCGTAAATTACCCAAATTTGACAATCTAATATTTAAAAATGTTAAACGCACGTATTTTTAAAACGGCCCAGCGAAAATTTTTGAAATTCGGCACAGATCCTTCATTTTAATGTACTAATCGATTCCAGTTGGAATATCTGTGGTGAAATTTTTTTCATTAAACCCATGTTCAGGCACAACGTATAAGGAGATCATTCTTGCAGAAAAATACATATTTTGGGTTTCTGAAATTGGTGTATGTAGCGTCAACGAGTAAGAAATTGCATTTTAATTTGCAAAGAATTATTTTCATTTTTAGAAAATACAAAGGACTTTTAAATTATGGAAGCAACTACACTCGCTCCTATTTTTAGTGCCTGTCCATTGATAATAATCGAAAAGCCATATATATGCCATAAAGGATCAAAGAAATTCATTTATTTTATGCAGATTTTTTGTAAATTATTTTCAGGGCCAACAGCTATTCAAAGTTAAGCATTCTGAAATGATCGTAAAATAGTACATATTTTTTAATCATTCACTGATCAGGAATATAGGGAAAACCTTCATATTCAACATGTACTTTGTCCCATATTTTTAGAATTTTTTCTTTTGGAATTTTCACTATAATCAGTACAAAAATTGAGGTCTCTATATTTTTTGAACAGGTAGTAGAGATCAAGGAAAATTACTTATTCACAAGAAAACTTTATGTCAACCTCGGATTATTTTTTCGATTAAGCGAATTACAGTGGTTATTTAGGTTGTTTATGAAACTATCTCGGTATCATAAATCTTGACTAAAGTGTCTTAGAAGATCTATACATATATTTATAACATAATTCAGATCCAAGATAGTCCTCAGTATCGATTTTACGGGTGTTTCACAAAATTAATTGTTACTTGGAGGCGAATCGACACTTGGGGTCTTGGTTGAGAAACTTCATTTATCAGTTGGTTCAAACGACCGAAACAGACTTAGTCGCTTAATCAATTCAAAATGCAACGATTCGCTTACTGAACACTTGATGGATAATTTTCGTTGCAATCCGAAATGTGTTACGCTCTTTCTTATTATAAATATTTAAACCAGAGCTTTTGAAAATATTGATTAGGTTTTTTTCTAAGGCTTTATTTATCATTTTCTAAATAATGCTCATATTTTAGTGTTTTTTTATAAAGCATATTTTCTTTTATAAACGACAGGAAATAAAATTTGTAAATTCTTCAATGATAAATCGACACAAACTTAACAATCTTTCCCCTATTGCCATCTTTCTCCTTTTTTAAAATATTTCCTCTTTTTAACCTTTTGAAGAAACTTCCTCTTTTTCTTGAGTCCTCGCTTAAATGCGAACTAAATTAATAGAATCCTGTAAGAAAATCCTAATATTTTTGTTAGAAGTTTATTCTTTTTGATTAAAAATTCGACTATTTTAGTCAAAATTTAATTCAAATGTCTTCTACAAAATTTGTCTTGAAAATTCAACTATTTGGTTGAAAACGCAACTCTTTTTTATTGAAGTATAACCTTTTTTATTTGAAAATTCAACCATTTGGTTGAAAATTCATTTCTGTGTGTTAAAAGTCCAATCACTTCGTTAACAATTTAAATAATTTTTGGAAAGCCTAATTATTTTGTTAAAAATTCAGCTTTATTAGTTGAAAATTAAGTTTGTTGCTATTTTTTCATCTGTTTGGGCTCCAAAGTCGAGGGTTTTCCAAAATATTCGACTTTTCAACTTGAACACTCAACTCTTTTGCTGAAAATTCATCCGTTTTGGTAGAAAATATTTTTTGGTTGACATTTCATCGTTTTTGGTAGAATTTAACTGGTTTTGATTTAAAATTAAAATCTATTTTGTTTAAATATCAACTATTATATTTTTCGTCGAAAATTCGTACTTTTTGGATTTCAACTTTTACGTTCGTCAACAAATTCATTTTCTTTTGTTTAGAGATCCATCTCTTTAGATGAAAATTTAACTATTGTTTTGAAAATTGATCTTTTTATTTAACATGATTTTTTTAGTGAAAAATTCGATTATTTGATTAAAAATTCACGTACTTTGCTGAAAACTTCGTCTTTTTCTGTAGAAAATTAACATTCTTGAATAAAAATTCATCCGTTTTTATTGAGGAAGTACCTATTTTTTTGAAAATTCGTCTTTTTGGTACAATTCAACTGTTTTATTAAATGGAACTTTAAAAGCGTTCTTGGTTGAAATATCATCTATTATATATATTTTTAATTAACTTTTTTGCTGAAAAGTCAACTATTTGGTTGAAAATGTAACTCTTTTTGTGGAATAATAATTTTTATGTTTAAAAATCCTAAAATTCAGTAGAAAATTTATCTTTATATGTTGAAAATTTAACCGTTCCGTTGAAAGTTACTTTTTTTTTGAAAATTCAAGTGTTTGGTTAAAATTTAGTCTTTTCGGTTGAATTTAACAGTTTTGTATTTAAATTTGATATATTTTTTGGATTGACGTATCAACTATTCTATTTTTCGTAAAAAATCGCCTTTTTTCAATTAAACATTCGTCTTTTTTTGTAAAACAGTCGTCTTTCTTAGAAGAAAATGACCGTTTTTATTGACAATTCCACTATTTGTTTAAAACCCAACCCTATTTGGTTGAATTAGATTATTTTTTGTTTAAATTCAAAAGTCAGCAGTTTGCTCCAATATTCTACTTTTTACTATGAAAACATATCTCTTTTGATAGGTAATTATTAGGTATATTAAGCTGGCACAACACTGAAGATATAGAGATGTAACCGATTTCATAATTTAGGGCTCATTTAGGGCTAATTTGGGCCCATGGTCATAAATTTTGGGCACTTTTATTTTTTTTAAATAGTGTTTGCGCTAGCTTAACGTTAAGCTGGCCGAACATTGCTGTAAAACGTGCTAAAAATGATTTCACGGAAAATTTATCTTATACAATAATTTAGGGCTCATTTAGGGCTATAGGAATATGATAATGGAAAATTAGAAAAAATTGGTTGAACAATTTTTGTTTAAACAATTCTAGTAAAAATGAAGTAAACAATTTTCTTCCTTTACCCTATGTTAAGACTCACTTGGGGCTCCATAAATATGGTATTTGAATTTTACAATAAATTGTTTAAACAATTATTTTACAAACAAATTTGCAACAAAAAATCTTTTCTTTTCTCCTGCATAATTTCAGACTCATTTAAGGCTCCTGAAAAATCATCGACCGAAGGTCGCGCGATATTTCCTTTGCCCTTTTTTTATATATGGTGTTGTGCCAACTTAACGTTATAAAAAATAGATGAACAAAACAATAAAACCCATTTTTACTCCTCGCATAATTTAGGGCTCATTGAGGACTAATTTGGGCCCGTAGTCCTAAATTTCGGGCTCTCGTATTTTTTTTATAAAATAGTGTTTGCAATAGCTTAACAATGAGTTGGTTCAAGATTGCTGTAAAACGTTATAAAAATGATTTTACTGAAAATTCACCTTATAGAATAGTTTAGGGTTTATTAAGGGCTCTGTGAATATGATAATTAAAATTTTTTTAAACAGAACAATTTTTGTTTAAACAAATTTGCGAAAACAAAATATTTTCTTTTCTCCTGCATAATTTCAGACTCATTTAAGACTCTTGAAAAATCAGCGAACGAAGGTCGCGCGATATTTCCTTTTCCCCCTTTTTTTTATATATGGTGTTGTGTCACCTCAACGTTATAAAAAATACATGAAGAAAACAATTAAACCCCTTTTTAATCCTCGCATAATTTAAGGCTCATTTGAGGCTAATTTGGGCCCGTTGTCATAAATTTTGGGCTCTTTTATTTTTTGTATTAAATAGTGTTTGCAATAGCTTAACAATAAGTTGGTTTAAGGTTGCTGTAAAACATTATAAAAATGATTTTTAAAAAAGTTCACCTTATAGAATAGTTTAGGGCTCATTAAGGGCTCTAGGAATATATTAATTAAAAAGTTTTTTTAAAATGTTTAAACAAATTTGCCAAAACAAAATATTTTCTTTTCTTTTCTCTTGCATAATTTCAGGCTCATTTAAGGCTACTGAAAAATCATCGACCGAAGGTCGCGTTATATTTCCTTTACCCTTTTTTTTGGTTATACATGGTGTTGTGCCACCTTAACGTTATAAAAAATACATGAAGAATACAATTAAACCCATTTTTACTCCTCGCATAATTTAGGGCTCATTGAGGACTAATTTGGGCCCGTGGTCCTAAATTTTGGGCTCTCGTATTTTTTGTAAAAATTAGTGTTTGCAATAGCTTAACAATGAGTTGGTTTAAGATGGCTGTAAAAAAAAAATGATTTTACAAAAAATCCATCTTATTGAATAGTTTAGCGCTCATTAAGGGCTCTAGGAATATATTAATTAAAAATTAAAAAACAATTTTCGAACAATTTTTGTTTAAACAAATTTTCCAAAACAAAATATTTTCTTTTCTTTTCTCTTGCATAATTTCAGACTCATTTAAGGCTACTGAAAAATCATCGACCGAAGGTCGCGCGATATTTTTTTTACTTCATTTAATAGAATTGTTTAAACAAAAATTGTTCAACCAATTTTTTCTAATTTTCCATTATCATATTCCCATAGCCCTAAATGAGCCCTAAATCATTGTATAAGGTGAATTTTCCGTGAAATCATTTTTAGCACGTTTTACAGCTATGTTCGGCCAGCGCAACGTTAAGCTAGCGCAAACACTTTTTTTTTTAAATAAAAGAGCCCAAAATTTAGGACCAGGGGCCCAAATTGGCCCTAAATGAGCCCTAAATTATAAAATAGGTTGCATCTCTATATATTCGTAGTGGTGTGCCAGCTTAACATACCTGTATTTTTTTATTGTTGTTGAAAACTCAACTGAACACTGAAAGAGATAGTTTGAGGTTAATGGCAATCCGAGTTTGCTTGAGAATTTCTAACTGAATTAGAAAGAAAATTGTACTGTCTCAGCCATACGAATTTGAGATTTATAACCTTCGTATAAGATAAGTTTGTTTGACTGAAATGATAGTTGGGAAAAGTGTAGTATTAGAAATATGATTAAAATATGAAAATTTTATAGTGTAGGTATAAGAATTTTATGTCTCGGTATCATGGCTGTATTTGACGTATACTTTTATCAACTATCTATTTGAAAGAACACTGCGTTTAAGTGTTGCATTGGGCATCCGGCTGTTTACTTGATTCATCCATATCGATATATTGTACCGTGCATATCATGCGAGATTGATGAGCCGGTGAGGTGCGCGTCTAGTCGGCATTAGTCGCCGTCTTCAGACTTGTTTTATAGCAAATGAGGTTAGTGAAGAAGCTTTTGAAGTCCTAACTCCAAAATTTGTACAAGCTTAAGATTTATTAAATATTCTATTAAACAATTTATAAATAAGTTATGTGTTTACCATTTATTTGCCTTTCATTTTTGTATCTTCAGAATAATATTTTAATTTTATGTATACAATAGGTCAGTATTTTTAGGTAATTTCCTTATTTTACGCCTAATTTCAAAAACTTTAAAATACTTTTTATGATTTCAAAAGATTTAAAGTGATTTTAAGGGATTTTGTAGCATTTCAATGAATTTGATATGGTTTAAAAAATCGGTAAAGGAATTTAAAATATTATAAAGCATTTTAAATGATTAAAAAAAAAAGTTTAAGGATCTTCATGTAATTTAAAAATATTTTTAAGTATTAAAACAGATTTTCAGAAATTTCAAGAGATTTCAAGTGAGTTATTTGATTTAAACATTTTTAAAGTTTATAATTGAATTTCAAAAGATTTCAAAATATTGAAAAATATTTAGAAGAGTTCAAGATATTTCTAATGAATTTAAGAGCTTTTAAGTAATTTTGAAAAACTTTTAAGGAATTTCAGTAGAATTTAAATGAGTTTTAAGATTTTAAAGTAATTTAAAAATTTAAATAATGTTCATGAATTTTTAAAGTCTGTTAAATCTCTTGAAATCTTCGGACATTTGTAGAAATCTTTTAAAATCGATTGAATTTCTTAAAATATATATTGATTTCTCTAAAATCATTTAACATATCTTGAAATATTTTTGAATTTAATTAAAATATTGTTTAATTACATAAAATATTCAATAATAATTGATGCTTAGCAACATTTCTCATGAAATGGGTCACAAAAATTTGCAGCGGCCCTGCACAGCTGTAACTTATATTTCAGATTTTTTTCTTTATACCTAAAGCTAAGTTAGCCGCGAGGCTTTAGGCGTTAGGAATGCGAAACGTATATGGTTCAAACCCGCGGAAAATAAAAATTTTCATAGCGTGCGATTATAAATAGTGTAGTGATTGTGTAATACCAAATAGCTGTGTGTTTGAATATGCGAACAAATATTAAAGTATAAAGTAATAATTTAATAATAAAAAAGATTTATTTTTTTCGGCAGAAAATTGGTTTCAAAACTTCTTCGATATAGACTTTATTTTAGCTAGAATTTTAGATTTTATAGAACTATTTTTCGTTTTTCGCATACCCTGCCTTTCAATCGAGATTACGTCACCACGGCCTTTAAATTTTATAGAACTTTATAACACATTTCGTTGAATAGTTCAACGCAATGTAAAACAAAAACCGTATCGCTGTAGCTGAGCGAGCAATACATTATGGTTGGAATAACCAGAATTATGCGTGTATCGTCGAATTTTTTCTTTCAGTGAAGGGTTGCAGTACAGAACTATATAACAAACAAAATCGGAATTTTTGGGGGGAGCGAAATAACATTCTGTAAAATCAAAATCACCATTTAAAGATAAAACCAAACTTTAGTTCCGAGTTAAAGGATTTCTGAATAAAGACCAAAAATGTATGATGAATAAAATCCAGTTTCGATACACGAATGTGGAAGTTTACAATCTCAAAGTGACAGAAACCTAAAACTGGAATAGGCCAATTCCGTGCAAATCATTAAAGAATTTGTACGTTCAAATTTCATGGATTTTCAAGATCGTCTTTGGATAGCAACTAAAAATCTATTTTTCAATTTAAAAATGTAATAAAAACTTGCTTCCGAGATATGGGGAAGCTGAATAAGAATAAAAAGTTTTCATTCATAAAATTATTCCGTTCCAGAAAAATAAACATTTAGTGTGACGGTATCGTACTGTAGCATACGAGTTTTCACTGAAAAATGTATAAAAAGAAGAAAGGTATATGTTTATATATAAATAAATAATAATAATTTAAAGAAATATCGTTCTTGTATGCACGGTGCTGGAAAATGTAGCAGATAGTTTTATTTAAGAGATTTTTTTTTAGAAAAGGAGCGTTTTATTATTTTATTGTATTGAAAAACTTTCAGGAAGAGAAATATGTACATAAAAAGGTTTAAAAAAAGGTAAGAGTTCAGGAATTTTGAAAAAAAGAAAAAGATGGGAGACAAATACGGAGTCAGCAATCTGGTTTTGAATCACAAATATTTTTATTTTACCATCCCAGGCGGAAAAATTAGATATAGTTTATATATAGTGTGAAGTATTATGTATAATATTCATTTGTTAAATACATCTTTTGCATAAAACAAATAAATATTATAATTATATAATACTTCACACTATATATAAACTATGTATACTTTTTCTGCCTGGGATATTAAGAATGAGATTTCCAACAAGTACTTTTAAAAAATATGTATTAGATTTTTTAAGATTTTTTGTTGAAAATGCAATACACTTGAACGTGAAATGTGAATAATTTAAATGACGTTTTATATTTAATTCAATGCCTTGCCTGCATTAATTTTATTTAGAAGAATTTATTTCCCTATTATTCTACTATTTTCGTAGAAGAAATCACTCAGTTTCCCCTTTATTGAGTTTCTTGTTAATCTTTTTGACTCTTTTCCTTATATAAGAATATGGCCCGCTTAGTTTAGTTATTCGCTTAAAATATATCTCCTAGCTTCTACATATATATTTTTCATTTAATCTTAAACTACCTACTTTCAAAGATATTCAGCGAGCGGATATCAGCCCCTTCATTTCGTTTTAGTCCTTCCTATCTAAGAGCAAGATCGATTATGTCGCGTAATTCAAGTTTTCTCAAGTGCCAGAATACTCCTCCGCAATGGTCACGTAATTAAATCGTCGTCATTTCTACAGACCCTTAATGAAATATTACACCAACTTACTCTCTTTTATCACTTCATGAAAAGAAAATTCTCGAGAAATAATTTGTAGTAATTATGTTTTAAGTTATTTCGTTATTTTAATTATCGCATAAATTAATTTATCCATTTATTTTTTCTCTTACAAAAAAAATATTTGAGAAAATTATTCTTCACGTATCGTATAAAATTATATAACTTTGATCAATGTGTGTTACAACATAATTGTACAAATTGTGACTATTTTTATATGAATTTTTCAAAACTCCTTAAATTTAATTAATTAATATACAAATTCATATTTTTCGCAATGATAATTTCAAAGTTTCTAATCTTTAAATTGATTATTTATCTATGCTTGTAAAATTTGTAATAAAACGTTCATTTTTCAAAGGTTTTATAAATTTGGCATTTTTTAATTTTTAATCTCTCAATGTAAGAGTTTTTAAATTTTCACGATTTAAAGCATGTTTGATGCTTTACTAGAAAATTGTTTGGTTAGAACAACAAAAGTGTTTTAATTTTTAAAGAATCAGCCAAATTGTCTTATTGCCCTAACAAAATTTTTATTATTTCAACAAGTCTTGTGGCTCAATGCAAATCTTGTTACTTCATCTAGTATCAAGTTTTTGTTGTTTCTACTCAATGTATGAGATTGGCGTATCGTACCACTTTTTCTTTAAATAATTGGTATTAGTTCAAGAGGGAAGGCAGCTGATAAATATACTCCACTTAGTAAGACAACCCCCTTCCGAGTAGAACCGTGCCAAATGTTGCTTAACTTCGGCGGTCGAACTATAAAATAGTAAAATGATTTGATGAAACAAATCAATCCTTTCTTCGACCGTTGATATTTATTGATTTCAAATCGTAGATTTCAAAATTATTTATGTCTTACGGTCCAATCGTAAATCGAAAAAATAAATATGAGTCAAAAAAACATGTTCTTCGAAACTCAGATATTTATTTAATAGAAAAAACTCCTTTCAAAACTTCCTGACGTTTCAGTACACATGCGTACCTTTTTCAAAGGTTCTTAAACCTGAGTTGATGATAGTTTAAATAGTCAAACAGATCAACTTTCAGTCAAAAAAAAGGAACATTTCAGTCAATAGTTTTAAGAAAATTAATTAAAATTTAGTCATTTTTTGAAGTCTCAAAAATTTTTTTCGAGACTTCAATCGATTACAACTACGCCAATTTTGTTTTCTCGTACAATTTTTAAAAAATGTAGTTGTAATCGATTGAAGTTTCGAAAAAATTTGTTGAGACTTCAAAAAATGACTAAATTTTAATTAATTTTCTTAAAACTATTGACTGAAATGTTTCTTTTTTTGACTGAAAATTGATCTGTTTGACTATTTAAACTATCATCAACTCAGGTTTAAGAACCTTTGAAAAAGGTACGCATGTGTACTGAAACGTCAGGAAGTTTTGAAAGGAGTTTTTTCTATTAAATAAATATCTGAGTTTCGAAGAACATGTTTTTTTGACTCATATTTATTTTTTCGATTTACGATTGGACCGTAAGACATACATAATTTGAAATCTACGATTTTAAATCAAGAACTATAAAATATAATGATTTTCAAACGATAAATTTTTCAAAGATATAAGAATAAAGCCAAATCATCGTCTATTTTTCGATATATCCTTTCAATTACAGATTGTCTAATTTTAAACGATGCCAGATTAAAATAATTTAATGTCGAATGTTTCAAGCTGAAAGCTGACCAACAAACATTTTTTTAATTAATACGTTTTAATGATTTAGATCATAAGTCTTAGTCATAAGTCAATAAGTCTTGAAATTAAATATTGCAATTGAAATAGATTTTAGCAGAATATGCTGCTCATGATTTCAAGTAAAATATTTCATTTTCAACTAAATAAATGACTTTTTTAACAAAATAGTTGGATTTGCAACCAAAATGATGAATCTTCAAAAGAAGAGTTGAATTTCCAACGAAGAAAGATTTTTCAGTCACATTTTTTAACCTAACAGTTATTTTTTTAACCAAAAAATTGACCTATTTTTTACCGGAAGAAATTAATTTTCGAACCAAAAAGAACACTTTCAAACAAAAGAGTTGAATTTTCAAGCCAAAAAGGATGAATTTTCAAAAAAAAAGTTTAGTTTTCTAACAAAAAAAAAAGAAATAATCCACTAAATTACACTACCTGCCAATTTTAATTTTTTGATGTGAATAAGATGGCACCTAGTGTGTGCGAATGGATTTTTCGTGATGAACACGAATCTGCGTTCAAAAACTGCCCATCACGTCACGTTTTTAAGAAAATGGGGGTTCAAATCCATATTGAATCCACCATTTTTAATTTTTTAAATGTAACTGTATATTTGTAGTCAGCGAACCTTAAAACCACCGAGTAACAAGTTTCAAGCGAATACGGTGAAATTTTGAAAAAATGGTCCGTCATATTGGATCCGCCATTTTGAAATTTTAAAACCTAAATGCTTGTTCGTAATCAGGGAACGTTAAAACCTTTAAAAGCACAGCACATTTTATTATGACTAACCGTGGATGTAAGTATGGTCAAATCCTTTCTGTTTTCATTTTCTTCCTCCACCCCTAGACAAGAACACCAACCCCCCCCCCCCCCCCCCCCCCCCCCCCCCCCCCCCCCCCCCCCCCGCTCTAAGCGCGCATGCAATTAATTTTGCATACAGCTAATTTGAAAGGGCTTTTTTCAGCCTTTAATTTCTGATATTAGCGAAGTTTTTAGTAAGTCATGGTTCAGCTCTAAAATTTTTTTTAAATGGCTGAAAATGCCGTTTTTAGGGGTCGCAACCCCCATTTTCTCAAAAACGTGACGTGATGGAAAGTTTTTGAACGCAGATTCTTATTCAGCACGAAAATTCCATTCGCAAATACTAGGTGCCATCTTATTTGAAAAACTCATATCGTATCAACAAAAGAGTTGAATTTTCAAACCGAAAAGATGAATCTTCAGAAAACAAGTTACTTTTCAAACAAGCGGATTTCTCAACAAAAAATATAATACTTTATATTACTATTGCAACTAAAAAAGTAATTGAATTTGAAATCACAGTTGAATTGATCAAAAACAGACGAATTTTCAATATAATAGCACTTTTGTAGCAAACAAATTCTTGAAATACGTGAATAGCGCGCCACAATTTCAAACCTCAAATGAAAAAATGGTTTCTAGCTTAATTTAAAAATAAATAA
Source organism: Belonocnema kinseyi (assembly GCF_010883055.1). Taxonomy (NCBI): domain Eukaryota; kingdom Metazoa; phylum Arthropoda; class Insecta; order Hymenoptera; family Cynipidae; genus Belonocnema; species Belonocnema kinseyi. The sequence goes on from NC_046660.1 coordinate 84,923,382, forward strand.
TTGATTATCATTTTTCTATACAATAAGGAATCAGCAATGTGAATAGAAAAAGTATAAGAAGTCAAATTACATCGCAAATAATTTAAAATTAAAACTCTAATACACTATTTCGCATAAATATTAAACACTTAAATTGTTAGGACTCGAATGATTTATACTTATCAGTTATTAAAAAATTACTTAAGCTTCTACTCAGCGGCAATAACCCAGAAGGAGTATAAACTTTTACTAAGGGGTAAAGATTTCCTACAGTGGTGCGAGGGTGGATCGAGAATATCTTAAATATGACTCAATTAAATCATTGTCATTCTACAAAGTTTTGAAAAACTTTCAATATTTTTAAAACATTAGAAACAGCGTTTAGTCATTATTTAGTTTTTATTATTATAATATTGTAAAATATGGAGATCGTAATAAGAAAAATGTTTAAATGACTCGAAAGTGATCTGAAAATCTAAACATAATTAAAATTAATATTATAGGTTAAAAAATTATATATGGATCCGAGCACATAGTTGGCCTGATGATAAGTTAGACAAATTTGTATTGGATTTCTAAAAAACTGTTTAGGATGCTCTCATCTGTAATATTCGGGAACCTGTTGACAAATATAAATTTAATCGTGCGAATTATGGATTTGTGCACGTTCTGTTTTATTTCAATTTCTTTACTCAATTGTGTTCTCTTATTTTTCGTGCATTTTTAGTTAATTTATTTACACAATATATTTAACAATTTTCTGCCCCTCTCCCCCCTAAAAGCAGGTCCTGCCGTAGCCTGACCTGCCCCCCAGGGGTGTCGCTCCTTAATCCCCAAACAAAATAAATTAATGTTCTATTTACAACTGATTCATAAACCTCTCTTAATAATAGCTACACATAAAACACAAAGTAACTTCAAAGTAACTAGAATTAAGTTTATAGTTACTCAAAAATCATAAGTAAGTTACAAGTTACATTTTGACATAGTAACGAAGTTATCCTTAAAGTTGCAAGTATCGTAACTTTCCAGTAACTTAGTTGCTGGTAATCAGTTACTACCTGACACTGCTGCGAACACATGAAAATTATTATTAATAATTATTCCACTATCTTACGTAATGATTTCGTCCTTTTTAATCTTCTTTCTTTTGCATTTTAATTAAAATTTCCACTTTGAAGGGAAAAAATGAACGAGACAACTCTTAATGCGAAATTTAATAAAAATAATTCATTGTCACGTCTTAAATCGCTGATTTTTTTCCAGCTTTTGAATAGCTCTCGCATTATATTTTTGTGCAGTTTCATAGAGCGTTGCCGTCTCGGAATCGCGAGAGATACGACATTTCTAAGAACTCGGGTGCATTTATTAACAACCTAGGCGTACGTGTTGAGTGAGGGATGAAAAAAGGGTAGAATACCAGCATATCACCAGTAGTTGAAAACTGAAAATTGAAAAATAGAGAACAGAGAGTCACTCCTTAAAGTTCCTCCCATCCGAAATATCGCAGGGCTTTGCAGGCTGAATAGAAGCCGCGGACTTGAATGGCGCCCCTAGTCTATTCACAATGTGGTAGCGGGTAGCCCGGCCATTAACCAACGCATCAGATTTATGGTCCCCATAGCCACGACATATTTGTAATTTTTTTATTAATGCAGTGCATACCCTGCAATGCTGTTGACTTTAAGACGGATACAAGGGTTTTGTCGTCTCAAATTTACATACATAGTAGGGTGACTCATTTTATAAGGCAACAAAAAACCATTTTCGAAACTGAACACGCACACTAGTCCAAGTTGTACCTTTTACGTCAAAAAATGTACCCAAAAAAGAAAATTCAAAATCCGATATGATTTAGACAGAAAAAATTAAGTTTAATTTTGAACAAAGAAAGGCATCTTAAATATACTGAAGAAAAATTGAATCTTTATTGGTTCGTTTTAAGCAATATGAATATTAACATCAATTCAACTTTTTCTAGTTTTTATGTTGATCAAGATGAAACAATATTGAATCCCTATTTTTATGTTTATATGTCTTAAGTTTTGTCCTTATCAAGATCACTGTACATAATTTAATGCATTTTTTTTATCTTGTTTTTCACATTTTTCTGTAAGAATTTGACATAAGGTGTGCCAATTATAAAACACATTATAGATTCTGTCAACCGGAGCTAATCGCTATAATGATTATTACAAAATCACTAATCAATGTATGTGAACGTCAGTGGGGGACTCCTCCATTAATTTAAAAGAACTTCTCGAATTGAATATAATAAGGACATAAATACCACTTTTTTCATATTTTTAGGGATTTGTAGTCATGGTCAAAAAACCCTTATAGTTTCGGTCGGGTTTCCGTTTGTCCGTAGGTCCGTCGTACTTTATTCCAAGAAGGTGAAGTGACGGTTAATTATGTGAAATTGCTGGAGAGAAAGTCATTGGAGAGGGGTGAGGATGAATTGGAGTGGAAGTAGGGGGAATTTGGGAAAATGTTTTCACTAATTTTTCACTTACAGTATTCAAATTAAAAAAAAAAAAACCTTAAAGCACGTGCATATTTGAGGCAATGCATAAATCGCATAAAGTCTTTTGAGTATGTGTGAGAGGAGGGGGGCGTAATAATTTTTTCTATGCTCGCGTACACGAGGTACAATTAAAGGTTACACGAGGTTACACGAGGTTCAATTTTGGGTTGAAAATTCAACTCCTTGGTTGAAAGCTGATTTAATTGATTAAAAATTCATATTTTCATGATAAAAATGCAACTATTTTATAATAAATATTCGTCTTTTTGACTTGAAAATTCAACAGATTGATCGAAAATTCTTTTTTTTTTTTTGGTAGAAAATGAAACTATTTGGTTAAAAATGTATGCATCTGATTAAAAATTTATCATTATTTGTTGAATTCAATTTTTAAAATTTTTAATTTAAACCTTTTTTGTTAAAATATCAACTATTATATTCAATTTGGGTTGAAAATATATTTTTTTAGTTTAGAAATTCAACTATTTGGTTCAGAATATATGTAATTTGCTGAAAATTGATATTATTTAGTAGAAAATTCTACTGTTTCGTTTTCTTATTAAAATTTTAAGAATACAAATTCAACAATTTTGATCCATATGTGAAAGGTTGCACTGATTTCACACGCCTGCTAGGTTTTTATTTCAAAATGTGATTGCTTTTCGATGTAATTTTTTGCGCTGAAACCGAATTCGGCCTCAGAGTTTTCCTAGCACGTCGAGTTTTTTAGATGAACCGGGTATAAGGTAGTAACAAAATGGTCATTTTTGTCCACTTTTACCCCGTTCATCTCAAATCTTGAAGTGCTAGGTAAATTCTGAGGTCGAATTTGGTTTCAGTGAAAAAAATTACATAGAAAACCACTACCACATCTTGAAAAAAAAAACTTTCAGACCTGTGAAATCAGTGTAACCTTTCACATATTGATCAAAACAAAAAATAATAAAAAATTAATTAATAATTCAAATATAAATTCAACTATTTAAAATTTTTTTTAGTACTTGACGGAAATTCGCTATTTCCAATTACCATTTTCTTCCGTCCCAGATTGAAGGTATTCTTATAAAATATCAACAATTCAGAAAAGTTAAGGATTTGGCATCTTGTCGCTAATAGCAGAGACCATCTGCCAAGTGTGGACGTATTTAGTGCGGTTGAAGAACATTAAGATATATTTTCATCTCGTGCCAAACTCGGTATTTAGCCTGATTTATTAAGATCTTATTCAGGGAGACATACCTTATTATCGTTTTAACGTCTCGTTTATCTATTTTATTCGTCTGACTCGTGAGAATAGAACATTTTGTCCTAGGTCAGTCGCATAATAATTTTCACTCAAAAATTTACTTTAATCTTATACAAAAATTAAAAAATTTTATTATTCACAGTAATACACCCATGTAGCAATTCAAATGGGGAACTAGTCTGGTTCCCGATCTTTCGACCCCACTTAAAGTCGGGGACTAGTCAGGTCATCTGACTAGCCCTTGACCAGTAGGGTCATGGTAGATTAGTCGGGGGCTAGTCAGGTGACCCGACTTACCCTAGTCGGGGCCTGATCGGATAATAGTAAGGGTCATATGATAATACATCCGTGTTTGAATATTAAACAAACTCGCCAAAATCTGTGAAACTTTTCCTAAAAGTTTCTCAAAAAATATATTATTTACGGAAACCTCGATAAACTTTTTTGAAATATTTACAAGTGCTCAAATTTACCTAAGATTTAATGGGGAACATATCCTAGGCTTAATAATGCATAAATTTGTGTTACTAAATTCCCCAAAATTTGTGGAATATTAATTTTTTTTTTAAACTTTAGCTGGAACGCAGCAATGGAAGAGCTTCGCTCTGAAGGAACCGCCATGTTAGTCCCAGTAGTCTCTGCTCCAGGTAATTATAGTTCGTTACGTGTGAACTGCTGACTTAAACCCTCGACGCGTCATTTCTGTTGCGCGAAAAGCGGCACGTCGCGCCCTTGCGGATTTTCTTTAAAGCTACCAGTCCAGAACAGCAAGATTAAAATGAAGGTGGTAGCGAAATCTGAACTGTACCGTGCTTAATAATTTAGTACTGGTATACTGCTCTTTACTGATTAATCAAAAACTTTTTCTCTTTCCAATTTCAACTACCTGAAGGATTAGACTTTACTTACATATGCCAAACCTTTCAGATCAATTTTAAAATAAGCACCTGTACAAATTTGGAGTTTAATGACTTTCGGCAGACTTTTCACCTGCATCTATGTCTCTTTTCCGACATGGGTTTTCTTAAAATTCCATACAAAGGTATTTATAAATGTTCCTAGAAATTCGCAATTTTCTAAAAAATACTACAAAAAAATAAGATTACGTCTTTTTGTAGATTTTGATCGTTGCTTTTATAAAAAGTTGATTTTCTTACAAAATTATTAACTTAATAATTATTTAGTAAGAATTTTTGAGATGAATTTAATATTAATAAATCTTTTCTCCAAAAAAACGGTGTAAAATTATTGTTAAATATATCCTTAGTGTTTTAGAATAAAAAAATCATTACGATTTTTTAGATATGACCTTATTTGATAAGATTTCGCCGGAAACTACAACATAATAATAACCCGACCAGAGCCCCACTAGCTCCCGATCAGAGCCTGAAGATTACCCGCATGGAAATTAGTGAACAAAAAGGCCCAACCAGCTCTTGACCAACCACCAACCAGGCCCCGACTGAAATTTTAACAACAAAAAGCCTATCTAGTCCACGACTAGTCCCCGACTGGGTACTTTGTCAAAATTAATAACCCGACTAGCCCCCGATTAGTTCCCGACTTGTAATAGGGCCAAATGGGGTTATTTCCACACGGGTATTAATATATTCTCCGTTTTTTTTTTTTTTGGTTACAGGAGAGTTCATAATTATTATCTCTACCAGAAGATTTACGTAAGTAATGCCTTTCGCAGGGTAGCTGCACGTACACACAGAAAAAAGAAATGTAGTATTTACTTATCAAGAATTATAAAGGGTTTCTTGTAACCGTAACAGTACGAGGGTGGATTGATAAGTTTCCGGCCTGACCAAGAAAAACAACGTTTTTAAGAATTTTTTGTTTTTATTTCTCAACATAATCTCCTCCAAGGCTGATA
>NC_046660.1:84929112-84933639 GCF_010883055.1 Belonocnema kinseyi
GAATTTAAAAGTAATATAGGTCATTTTAAAGGAAATTTAGTTTGTCATAAGAAGCTCAAATAAAAAATTTTATTAAAATTTTTTTTTATGCTGAAAATACAAAAAATGTAAAAAAGTGTTTTTTCCAAACTCTTTAAGCTATTCTCATAATATGGGATACCCCAGGAAATAGCTATTAAAATGTAAAATAAAGTATTATTTTTAATGAAAAACTTCATTCTATGTTTCTGAAGTATAAATTTACTGCTATTTAGATATATTTAGTTTTTGCAGTAGTTGCAAACACTTTTGTAACCAATTTCCCCCGCGCAGCCACAGTGTTATAAAAACCACAGATATCTCATATTATGAGAACCACACTGTGCAACTATGCACTTACTATGCCTGACATGTACAATGAAAAATGTCCACACTATCGATATTTTCCTACTTAGTTATTCAATCCCCATCACTCGAGACAAACTTCACTTCTAAATACGTATTTAATGAATAATAAATAGGGTTTAAAGAACTCCCTTCCAAGAACTCGACCACCATCGATTTCACAAAAAGTTCGCCTATAATCTTCAGAAGCCCAATGAAAGAAAAATGGACTATACCACGAAATTGTTCTTTCTTCAAGGGCTACAAGTTAGTGATAGAACCAACAGAGTGGGTCTATTAGTTTAGTTCACACCCCGTTTTCTCATATTACGAGAATATCTCATATTCGAGTACTCTCCTCTCTATATATATAATTATATGAATTGTCAAAGAATCCGAGGGAATTTTAAAAAGCTTCAAGATGGATTAAACAGATATACAAACAACATTAAGGAAAATCCAATGAATTTAGTAAATTAAGTGAATTAAAAAAATGTGAATGAGAATTCTAAAAATTTTAAAAGATTTTAAAAGAATTGAAAAGAATTCAAATGATTCGCAAGAATTATTTAAAAATCTATTCAAAACTTTGAAACCCAATTCGAAATGTCTCACTTTTTAGGAAAAAATGCTTTGAAATCCATTAAAACATTATTGAATCCCGTAAAATTCTACGAACTTCTGGAAAATTGATTAAAATACCTGGAGAGCTTTTAAAACTCCTTAAAATCATTTAAGGGGCCATCCATATACCACGTGGACAATTTCTCACCACTTTTTGACCCCCCCCCCCTCGTGGACAGCCGTGGAATTTGGACAAATCCCCCCCCCCGTACTTTGTCCACGTGGACGTATTTTATGAAAATATAGATATTATTAATCTTCAAAATGTCCGGGAGGTCGCGACAATTCCACGGACGTCATTTAAGTAGTTACCAAAATTTCAGATTCAGATAACAGCTGTTGGTGCATTTTGCAACAATTCATCGTTAAACTAGTCGGAAATTCGAATGAAAAAACGTCATTTTAGTACTCTTCAAACCCAGGGGGAAAGATTGTTTGGATGTTAAAAACCAACAATAAGTTTGACTGGCAGCTCTTTAGTGGTGCCAAAGTTAACTAACAGACTGTGAAACATGTCAAAAATTCGAGTGAAAAAACGTAATTTTAATACTCTTGAAACCCATTGGGGATGATTTTTTAGGTGCAAACAACTACCAAGAAGTTTGACTGGCAGCTCCTGAGTGGTGCCATAGTTGACAGGTAGGCTGTCAAACATGCCAAAAATTCAAGTCAAGAAACGTGATTTTAGTACTCTTGAAACCCATTGATGCGAGCTGTGAATTTGCATAAAAAGTGAGATTTTCGTAGTTTCTTTTTTTAAAAACATATTATTTTTATAGAAGTATCTTATAGATTAAAATTTCAGTTAATGAAAAGGACAAAACTTTCATCCGGTTGCTGATTAAAATGTCAGTCAACTGTGGCAGTACTCAGGAGCTGCCAGTCAAATTCTTTGTTAGTTGTTTGCACAAAAATAATCATCCTCAATGGGTTTCAACAGTACTAAAATGACGTTTATTCACTCGAATTTTTGGCATGTTTGAAAGTTTCCCAGTTAACTTTGGCACCACTCAGGAGCTGCCAGTCAAATTCTTTGTTAGTTGTTTGCAAAAAAACAATCATCCTCAATGGGTTTCAAGAGTAATAAAATGACGTTTTTTCACTCGAATTTTTTACATGTTTGACAGTCTGCCAGTTAACTTTGGCACCATTCAGGAGCTGCCAGTCAAACTTATTGTTAGTTTTTAGCATCTAAACAATCATTCCCCGTGGGTTTCAAGAGTACTAAAATGACGTTTATTCACTCGAATTTTTGGCATGTTTGAAAGTTTCCCAGTTAACTTTGGCACCACTCAGGAGCTGCCAGTCAAATTCTTTGTTAGTTGTTTGCACAAAAATAATCATCCTCAATGGGTTTCAACAGTACTAAAATTAAGTTTTTCACTCGAATTTTTGACATGTTTGACAGTTTCCCAGTTAACTTTGGCACCACTCAGGAGCTACCAGTCAAACTTATTGTTAGTTTTTAGCATCCAAACAATCATTCCCCGTGGGTTTGAAGAGTACTAAAATGACGTTTATTCACTCGAATTTTTGGCATGTTTGAAAGTTTCCCAGTTAACTTTGGCACCACTCAGGAGCTGCCAGTCAAATTCTTTGTTAGTTGTTTGCACAAAAACAATCATCCTCAATGGGTTTCAAGAGTACTAAAATGACGTTTTTTCACTCGAATTTTTTACATGTTTGACAGTCTGCCAGTTAACTTTGGCACCATTCAGGAGCAGCCAGTCAAACTTATTGTTAGTTTTTAGCATCTAAACAATCATTCCCCGTGGGTTTCAAGAGTACTAAAATGACGTTTTTTCACTCGAATTTTTGACGAGTTTAACGATAAATTGTTGCAAAATACATTAACAGCTGTTAGTGAGTCAACGAACTTCGAACTGTTAACTATGAAAACAAAAGAATCTGAAATTTTAGTGATTACTAAAATGACCTCTATAGAATTGTCGCGAGCTCCCGGACTATAAGAAGTCCAAAAGGAGCGATGAATTGGCTGAAAAATTTCGAATTAGCTTAGGAACGTGAGCTTAAACATGATTTGAATTTGAAATAAAAAGTCGTGAAAAAAATAAAAATAAAAATTATATTGTGCGTGAGCACAATATAAAAATTGGAGTATACCCAGAGTATACCTTGTCTCATTTCAGTATATTTTCCACAGATTTAGGGAAATGTGTGTCCACGTGGATTCTAGCTCGACCCCCCCGGCCCCCCTCGTGGACAAGCGTGGAATTTTGCTATAACCCTTCCCCCCTAAAGTGTTCACGTGGCATATGGATGGCCCCCAATGCTTCGGAAATTTGATAAAATTTCTGGGGATCTTTTGGAATGTCCTAAAATATTGTGGGTCCGGTAGAATTGTTCCTTGAAATCTTTTAAAATTCCCCAAAATTTTCCAAATACCTTGAAACTTGTCAAAGCATCTAAAAATACCTTGAACTGTTTTAAAATGCCCTAAAATAGTTCAAAGCCCATTCAATTGCTATACCCAATTGAAAATGTCTTGAAAGGTTTGAAAATACCTTAAAATATTTTAAAATATTTTGAAATCCGTTGAATTTTTTAAAGCTCTTGAAAATTCATTATATTTAAAAAATACCTTGAAATATTTGAAATCCTTTGAAATGCAGATCCCTGGAAACTTTCTGAAGCTCTTGAAAATTTCTTGGAATTAAAAAAAAAATATTCTAGATTCTTTAAAATCCTTTAGAATCACCTCAATGTTTTGTAATCTATTTAAAATTGCCCTATGATATTTAATATCCTTTGGAATCTTTTGAAATCCCTTGCAATTTTCTTGAGCTCTTAAAAATACATTTGAATTTTCAAAAATACCCTGGGATCATTATTATTATTATTAAAAATCCCTTGAAACTGTTTAAATTGATTGAAAATTCCTTCGAATCTTTTAAAATGTCCTAAAATATTTTTAATCTGTTTTAATTGTTTAAAATTATGAAAATAAATAAAAAATTGATTGAAATCTTTTAAAATTCCCTAAAATATTTCAAATCTCTCGAATTTTTTGAAAGCACTTGAAAATTGTTTATTTTGGTATTTTTTTAAAATACACTAAAATCTTACTTATACGTATTTGGACAACATGCCAGTTCAGTAAACGTTGCGATTATAGGCAAATAAGAATGACTATCAATGATGGTCGCTATTATGTACAGTTCCTATATGCTGCAATTACGAATTATCATGTCACTTTAACGAATAATATAAAGAGATCTGAATTATGTTATCGGCGTAGACTACAGTTAAGATAGCACTATAAATTGTGAAAAAGTATTGCTAAAAAATAATTAATAAGCGCACGGTTATTTCTTATAAATATTTTCGAATATACTTATAATTAAACGTTATTTGTAAGTCATATTGCTTATAATAGAATTAAATATTTCGCACGCAATGGGGGGGATTCGAACGGGCGGCCGTTCATTTTTCGGAACGGTAAAAATTAAGAAAGGTAAAATTTCAGAATGGGTTATAATACATAATGGTAAAACTTAGGAATAGCAAAAAGTAGGAAAG
>NC_046660.1:84933739-84936809 GCF_010883055.1 Belonocnema kinseyi
AATTTTTTTTCATTTTAATTTTTTTTTTATAAAAAATGTACAAAACAAATGAAAACTATTTATAGCATTTCAGTATTGTCTAACTTTCTGAAATTTAAAATTGATCAAATATATAAAAAATCTTTAAGTTATCTAAAATTTTGTGAGAAGAACTACGAGTACGAAGTCCTGAATACTGCCGTGCAAACTAAAAACATACGTAAGTGACATTGCCGCTTAGGTTGACTTTTTCATTACCAACTTTACGAGAAGAACCCTAAGCAGCAATGTCACTTATGTATCTTTTTAATTTGTACGGCAGAATACATGAATCGGGGCTGTAATAATCTCGTAGATACTCTCCTACATAACGGCATAAGTACATGAAGTATCGGAAAACCACCCTGTTTTTTTTTTTACTTTTTTCCTCTCTCGACCAAGGTCCGACGGGATGAGGTAATGAAATCGTAATAGAACCGCAGTGTACATTCAGGAACGTACATCTTTTTTTTGTAACAACTTTTGCATGTGCCGTTTTTCAACTTGCACTTTTTATCTCCATAAATCGAGATTATTTCAGTTATATTTGCATGGATTTACTATTTTGTATTATTTTGTGTGGTAAAAAAAATGTTGCAACCTCGCAAACCGATTTATAATTTAGTTATTCCGAAATATCGGAAATTTATCTTTCCTGTTATGCTAAGAGTTCTGCCGATTCTTGGAGAATTTGCTAAATGCTATTTGTAAAGGTCCTATTCATACCTTTATTACCAAACCGTTGGAAAGTAGCCTGCTAGCTATTTAGGGCTGTAAACAGCATATTTTTCTGTCTTAATTTATACTTTCATAGTCGTCGTCCTCTCTAGTACCAATCTTAAGCCCTTAATGAACTTCGCACAATAGTTGTAGCGCCGCTCGCGTTCAACCGTCAGTGACCCTTTTGAATCTTGGATTTTTCCCAGCCTGTTGAAAACTTGGTTCGAGTTGCAACTTGCTCGCCTCCCCCATCTTAAATATTGTGTCCCTTCCACTTTTGTGACGTCACTGACTCTTAGTACCTTCCGTTTTGAACTTGCAACTTTAGTTGCAATAGAGAATCCAACGAGTAACTATCAGTCATTCTACTCTACTCTATTGTAAAAATATCTGTAACTCAATTATACTCAACCATTTCTACTTTTATTAAATGATAGTTAGTAACCTACTAAAGCTACTATTCATTCTTACCATCACCTTATAAGTATCAATCGTTATAACTTATCACTTTTTAACAAAGCGAGGAAGTTTTTATATTTCTCAAGGAAAGAACGAAATTCTGGGACAAGATATTTCAACGTACTCAAACAAAAAACATAAACCTTAATAATTTCAACATTTCATAAATGCAAGGTTCCGCTGGACCGGAACACCTGGAAATTACCGGGCATTTTATGAGACCGGAGAACCCGGAAAATGACAGTGGATTTATTTTTTGGTCGGGAATTTTACCAATTTTTTTAACAAAAAATCTGTCCAAGTTTGATTTCAACGCTTAAAAAAATAATTAGTTGAATTGTTATCTTTTCCAATTATGATATCAGTCAGTTTACAATGAGATTTTGAAAATCTTTCACGTAAAAAATTTTCATTTTTATTTTTAAGCATACATTTTTCATTTAAAGAATTTTAAAGACTTAAACGATTAAAAATCAGAAGCATTGGAAATCGACAATTTTTAAGAACAAAAACTTTTTGGTTGATCAACTTTGAATATAAATTATAATGACTTTTGAATTCCAACTAAACATTACGGATAAACAATTGAAAAATAATTAAGTTTACAAGATGATTCGAATACAGTTCAAAATTTAAGAATTTCCAGATTTTAGCGTTAAAGATGAAACAGTTTCAATTGCAAAGTCTTAGTAGTTGGGCAAATCTAAACGCACGATTGAAGCTTTATATACTATTTAAATTTTTTTAAATTTCAAAGCAATAAACTTTGAACGTTACAATTTTAATTTTTCTATTAAAGAAATATAATTTTCAAATACATTTTTTTAATTTTTATGTATAATAAATATTGAACATCTATTATTAGTTCTAGAAAAATTGGAGTAATTCAAGTGATTTTTGAGAATTGTAATAGGCTTCAAAATAATAAACACATTTTCGTAAGATTCCTAGGAAAATTGAACATGACTTTTGATATTGGAAAATTAATTTTAAGAGAATATTTAAAAAGATTTCCAAAATTGTTAACACTGAATCTGGACGATTTTAAGGAAATATTTTTTCTTTTGTCATATTTAAAAAAATGATATGACAAATTTTAGAAAGAATTCGAATCGTTTTTTAAAATACTTAAAAATTTGAAAAAATGTAAAACAACATGCAGATGTTTCAAGATTTTTTAAACAAATTTTGAAGCTTTTTAAGATTTTTTAACTATACAGTAAGGACGTTTACTATGTAGTCAGAGGGAATATAGTTATGTAAACTCTAGCATACAATGCAACGCGCCTTGCATTTGTGTAATGCAAAAAAGTACTATATAGGCGATTTTAATTCGGTTTCCAAATTTCCCGCGCTCGAGATCTTGCGCTAATTGGTCAAAGGCTTCGAGACTCAGAAGACGTTCGCAATATATACGTAGAACCAAATTCTGGAAAAGTTTATATTACCCAGGATTCACCGCGCATTTCAAATAAATAGTGAGTTACGAATTAAAAACAATGTAACACAATATTAGAATGTGTTCATGAAAATTCTCGGGACGTGGTTTCTTTGGGAAATTTTTCTTAAGTCTTTGTTTGCGAAATCTTTTTTATTCGTTGAAATCGTTGAATTATTTGACATCTATAATTAGTAAAAAAAGTCTTCTAAAATGTTTTGAAACCTTTTCAAATCTTCCAAATGTTTTAAAATCTTTAAAATCTGGTGAACTTTAACGTTTTCAAAGTCTTTGAAATCCTTTACATCTTTTAAAAGTTTCAAAATCTTTGTGAAATTGTGGGTCCGGATGCAATAAGGGCACATAAAATTTTTTCGTGCGAAAACGAAGTCCCCTGGAAGCTTTAGAAAAAATTTTCGAATTTTAATTTTCAAA
>NC_046660.1:84936909-84954028 GCF_010883055.1 Belonocnema kinseyi
ATATATATCTTTTGAAAATTAAAATTCGAAAATTTTTTCTAAAGCCTCCAGGGGACTTCGTTTTTGCACGAAAAAATTTTATGTGCCCTTATTGCATCCGGATCCACAATTGTTATGAAATATTTAAAATCTGATAAAAACGCCTTTATAAAATGTTCAAAATCCTTTTATTTATTTTTTAATCTTTGAAACATTTGGAAATCTTTCTTAATGTTTTGTAATATAGTGTATACTCAAAAACCGAGTAGTGAAACTCTTGAAAATTGCTTTATATTGCCATGGCTCATTCTAATAAACCTTTTTATTCTATACGTCGGCAGTGCGCACGTGCCGAAATTTTGCGTCATTTCCGTATTTTTCGAACAGTTTTGTGTCGAAATGTATGGAAAATATTGTTAATAAAAACAACAACAAAAAATTAATTTGTAAATAACAGAGATTTTTAAGGTAGAACATTTTTAAGTCTATTTTAAAAAAACGGTGAAAAAAGTGCAAACAGTGCGGCGACCAAGGTCATTATTTGCATCTGTTGGCACCTTTCATCTTCTAAAAAATGCTTAATAATTCGGCGAAACTCACGGAATATGATGATTTAGTGGAAAGGATAGTTGAGGTTTTGTATGGCAGGTATAAATATTTTGTTTTATACAAGATTTGTAGTTCAAAACTTTGTTTGAGTAAATATTTAATACTCATACCAATCTAAAATGACGCAATATTATATTTTCTAATTCTCTTTTTCAAGTTTAGACAATAAAAAGCCATTTGTTAGTGATTTCCTGGTATAAGGAATGTACTAACAAATTTTGCTTCTTTCATATCAATTGGTTATAAATACATAAATATAATAGTTTTGCGATCTCAAGTTAAAGTGTTAAATAGATTTTATTCTTATCAAAAAATTAGGAGGTTCGAAACCCCGATAACATTGCTTCATTTAATATGCAAGCAAATGTTATCAAAGAAATAAAATATTAATACCTGCCAAACACAACCTCAACTAACCTTTCTACTGAATCTCTTTTTTTCCTTTTAAAGATCGTTTCCTATATTTTGTCCATCGTTTATGCTGTTTAACACTGCTCTCTTCCACCGATTTGTGCACTAATTTTGCTCCTGGAACATCATCTTCCGTGATTTTTTCCGGATTTCAAAACATTTTTTTGAAGACGATAGATGTCAACAAATGTAAATACTGGACTTTCTCGCCACACTTTTCGCAGTTTTTTTTGTGAATATACTTAAAAATTTGTTTTCTTTAAACTCTGATTTATTTACACATTTATTATTATTATTTTTTCTTTATTTACAATATTTTCCATATACTTCGACACAAAATTGTTCGAAAAATACGCAAATGACGTAAAATTCTGGCACGTTTGCACTGTCGACGTCTAGAATACAAAGGTGTATTCTGAAGCTGAGTTAATATTGAATATTTCAGCTAATTATTATTATTATTATTACACCATTAAGCCATTACCCTTTCGGGGTAGGCGTGACTCACTCGGTAGGGGAAAGGAGTATTGTGTGGAAGGGATAGAGATTTTTCAGATTGATCCAGAATTCTCGTGCTATTTAAGTAAATAACACGTTCGTTCCGCAACACTGCTCCGACCCAGGTTTGCTGATCAATCTCTCTAGTAATCACTCCAAGCGAAGAACCTCACGAAGTCGTTATGTAAGGTTCCCCACTTGGGTCCATTAATTTTTATAATTTCTAAGTCAAATATCGCAAAAAATGTATACTTTAACATTCTGTAGTAGCGAAGCCGAAATTTTCAAGGTTGCTGAACACCCAGCTTATAAGAATAATTCGCCGCTTCTTACCTCTCATCATTTGAATCTCAGATTTATCGTTGCAATTTTTATAATCATACGGATTACAATTTTCGGTGCAGTTAGTCAAAAGCGTTTGATTCCCATATTTTATTCAATAAGCAAAAAAAATCAGATTTTATCACCAATTAATTACGTACAACCTGCAGATATTCACTTTATTTAATTAATTAAGGCCGAAGTACAAAACGATTTTGACACTTGTCAAACGTCAAATATCACTCACGTACCGTTACATTAGTGAAAACCACTCCAATTTTTAAGAAAGTACTTAATGCACGTCCCGAATGTATTTATGAAAAACTTTAATGTTCTGTTACATTTTTTTTTTACTTCGTAACTAATTATTTATAATAAATGCGCGGTGTATCCTGCGGAACATAAACTTTTTTCAGAATTTGGTTATACAACCTGGGGAAGCCGCGTTGAATCCACGGGAGGGGGGAGAATTCCATGAGTGGGGAGAGCCGCCATCTTACGATGTGCCATTTGATTATGCGCACGAGCATTTTTGCCGTCAAACTGTGCATGAAAATATAAACATGTGGTCGTTGCCACATTTGTCGCGGGACATCAAAAGCTGGCGGACCTCCCTCCTCATTGCATCAAACCCGCAATGGCATGCCTAATACCGTGTTTCCTATGTCCATGGTTATACGTATATCTTGCGCACGTCTTTTGAGCCTCGAAGCTTTTGACCAATCGGCCCCAGATCTCGAGCGCGGGCGATTTGGAAACCGAATTAAAATCGCCTATATAGTACTTTTTTGAACTACACAAATGCAAGACGGGTTGCATTGTATGCTATAGTTTACATAATTACGTCCTTACTGTATAAACCAAAAACTATTTAACTTTTTTTATTATTATTTAATATTGCTAACTTAAAATGGTTTAAAATGATTTGCAACTCAGTTTTTATTACTTCAAATGTAAAAATGTTTAGCTTTAGAGTTTGAATCTTTTACTTTCATTAACCGTGAAAACTGTTAGTGAACCGGGAAAAAACCGGGAAATGACCTTAATTTTTTGTATGTGACTAAAGCGGCCACACTGTAAACGGGGTTTCATTTATTGCTTCTAAAGTATTAACTAAAGTAGGTTTCAGTTCAACGTGTTAGCAGATTAAAAGTTTCTCCACTCTGAGAATGCCTCAGAAAATCGTTGAAATGTGTTTAAAAAAAAATCTGGAAGTCGTTTTTTATAAACTGTTAAGCTTTAAACATGGTCGTGATTTTATTTATGCACTAACATGGACCTTGAGGTCTCACCGCCCGCTGTATATATGTATATCTAATTGAATAAGTAAAGAAGTTTTAGTTATCGAACGTAACAGGATATGGACATTTGAATAAGTAAGAAATCAGTTGCGGACTGGCATGGGGGCGCAGCCGGGAAACCCCGGCTGCGCCCCCGTATTTAGCGCCTCCAAAGCCATGCCAAGGTGCCCCAAAAAGATCATATTGTTTAAACAAATAAAAGTAAAAGGCAAAGGAATATTTTCGTCTTCAACTTGGTTTGACATTTTTAATTCATTTGTTTCCGATGACACCTATACGTACCTTGAGGGAGTTTCCAGATCAACTTATTTATGTAAAAAGTATGACTCCATTTTCGTTTACAAACATGAAAGGGGGCAACTCATTTAACTTATTGCAAAATCTCGACTAATTATCGGCTGTATTTAATTATTTCAGTAATTGTTAAGTTTAAACTTAATTTTTATAGTAAAATGACTACTTATTAGTCGAAATTTTTTCTAAAACAACTTATTAGCTTACCTTTCAAAAGTTCGGATCATATTATATATTTCATTATTTTGCAAATTGTAAAATATTACTATATTTTGCAATACTTTACTATAATAATGGTTATTTTATTATAATTTTAGCACTTTTCGTCATTTTTAATGTTGTTATTATCAATCACTTATTTAAATCAAGGTTTAAATCTTTGCGGCAAAAATACTTGAAAACTTACAGTGTAATATGGTGTAACAAGTTTTTCATTCTTGAAAAATAATAAAAAATACGAAAAGAAATTAACAATTAGTTCAACTCTTAGACGAAAAACAATCCGCCAGCTGCGCGGGCACATTCTTATCGCTTCCAAGTTGCAGAGCGTCTAGGGTGCGCGACTTTTGGTTCTTGCGCTTTGCGCTCGATAATGTATTTACTTCACGCTGCATGCTCGGTCTTTATACTTCCTAACATTTGTGCACAAACTTTTTTAAATTAAAGGTCAAAGCATCGATAAAACTGTAATTTCGTAATTGCGAATTATATTTTGTTAAAACCCCATCGGCTTTAACGAGCACATTCTCATCATGTACCTTGTACTTCGCCCTCGATTTTTTCCAAAATGCAGACTTTTCTACATTACGTTCAACACTATTATATCAAATGTATATTAAATTTATTTTTGTATCTCGGCCCAAGATTGCATATTCAGTTATAAAAAATGATTAATAACGAATTTGGAGCTCTTTTGTGGGTGAATAAATTTCGTCAATTTACTTTATTCGTAGTATGTTTCTTTTACCCCAATAATTCAATTTTTTTTACTTTTCAAGTTGTTTTTTTTATGAATAAAGCACAAGCTATGGATCCTATTAAAACGTAATTAACCAATTTGTTTCTTTTTATGCACCATTTTTTTTAATTAATCTTTTTTGTAACGTGCATAGTTAGACCACGAAACAGAATGTTTTATTTTCCATTATTTTTTTTTGTTTTATCAAAATTTGAATTTTCGATTTTTCAAACAAATTCCAAAAGTTGTTATGACAGTCTTGGGGGGGGGGGGTCAAGTTTTACAAACATGTAATACGTTCATGTTATACTCCTTAAAAACAGTTATTCCTTTTTCCGATGACCTTTTTTTTAAGAGTCGCCCCCTGTATTGATTCCCCGTCCGCGCCCCTGGGTACCCAGTCCCCCACTGTAAGAAATTAATACATTTTATCAACTTTCATTATGGATAATCTTTACACCATTGGGGAGAGGGATCCACATAACAGAAGCATGGTGCACCATGTTGGAAAGCATCGTTGTGTGTCTTTGAATGATACTTAAATTTAGAATTTAGAGGATATAAAAATGTACGTGCTTCAGTGGAAAGTGACCCACCTGCCCATTCAGTGCAGTTTATTCAGCAAATTCTGGTGAAGTCAGAAATTGCACAAACACCTTGCACAACTTTGGCAGCCCCCATACAAACCTGACCTGACTCCTCGTGAGTTCTGGTCGTTTACTAAATTGAAGTATCTTCTGAAAGGAAAGCGTTTTCAAGACGCAGAAAAAATAAAACAGAATGCGGCGATACAACTTCAGGAGTTATACTGAAATCAAGAAGCTTTCGAACAGGTTTAAGAAGAAAAAAATTAATTTCCAGAGACATAATAATTGATAGCCCAATATGAAAAACAGAAGAAATCAGAATAAAACATTACCCAAATAACAAATTGCCGTGCAGTTCTGAAATTTGCTTAGATTATGCTCTGTCTATAACCCTTCCGGGAATTGACGCCGCGCCGCAGGTAGGTGTAACAGGAACTGCGCGGGGTGCGCGGGATCTGCCGTTGTCACTTAGGCGAGCATTCAGGCATGAATAAATAAAACCGTATTAGGCTATAATGAGTTAGTTCTCAACCACCGTCAGCCCCAAAATCGACGCTATAGAAGAGTGTCAGTGTACTATAATCGATTTTATTGTAGCAAAATACAGAGAATGTAATTTGACTCATTATATTTACTCTATATATAGCCAAAATTATATTTGAATTAAATAACAAATTTAATTTAAGGTTTTCCTAAGAAGTGAACTTGCGTCAAGTTACGTTCCATGTTCCATGTAATGAGTAAGCAAGTTTGATTGCAAATTTAATTAATTTTTCTTAGGATTAAAACATTATTGTATCCATAAGACTTTGAAATATAGATAAGCCTCTGAAAATTATAAGTTTGCTACAAAATACTCCGTTGCTTCCTCATAGAGGAAGCTTTGTAATGGTAAAATTTTCAAAAATTTTATATTAATTTAATTGAACTGTCCTAAATTAAAAAATATCGACTATTTTTCATTGTTTTTAGCCCTCTTTAATAATAACTACAAACGCTGACTTGACTAAACTTTTTAGACGAAATATGAAATGAGTATAATATTAAATGGTATAGTTTTTAATCCAGTCATCACTCAAGACATATAAATAGATTCAATTCGGTGTCCTAATTTCTTTCAAAATTCCCACATTAGGTGCTGTGCGAGATTACGAGCTACGAGAAAAATGTGCGTGAAAATTGTAAGTAATGGTAAAGTAAAAGATAAGTAGACTAAGATGCGTTTGCGTTCTCATACTCTCTCTCTCTCTCGCTTGCACTCTCGCTTTCGTTCGCTCGCTCACTCGCTTACTAATAAGTCCTAAATTGCGCTATCGCAGGAACTAGATATAAGACTTTATGTAAATAGTTGTAAATAATTGTATATATAGAAAGGATAAGATTGAAAAAGATATATAGATGTAAACGGAAAGATTGTAAGGAATGGAAGTCATGTAAACCCTTAGGGGACACATTATGAATAAAGAAGAACAAACGTTTGTTTGATTCAATAAAATTCTTTATTTGATTTAAATACATTTATATTTAGATCATATATTTTCCTTTGCTCAAATTAAATAAGAGTCTTTTTCACTTTAAACATATCTTGTTTCAAATGAACTACAGATTTTGTCTTATAAACTTTACATTTTATAAATAATGTATTGCAGCATGTTTCACGCGCTTTTATGTGCATTAAAATTATAGTCTTTACTGTGAAAATGCCTGCTCTACGCTTCTGGTGGTTTTTTTCTAATGAATTATCGCATCTTCGATTTGCGAATTATATTATTCAATTCTTGAAACAAATATTTTATAAACTGAAGTTTATTTAATTTAAGCAAAGTCTTTATTCAAATCAAATAAATCTTATTGAACAAATTCTTCTTTTGAAGCAATAAGAAGATATTTTTCATTTATTAAAATTATATGAATGTTTTGTTAATGTAAACATCACATTTGTTTCTTTCAGTCATATGATATCAACAAAATTTGTGTTCAATTCAAACAAATGTTTTTCTCAGAGATAGTCCGAAAACATACATTTGTGTTGTCCGAATTAAAAAGTACTTTGAGTCCGAAATCAAAACGTGCATTAAAAAATATTAATTTTATTTTCATAGAAAAATTGTCAGTCTTCTAACCTAATATTTTAAACGTACTAAATCTGAACTTCAATGTTTATTAAAACTATTATTCTTTGGACTATACGTTATCATAACGTTTACTTATATATCGCAGACTTCACAGTCCTTCCCATATTCACCTACTGCCCACTTATTCTCGGTTTTCTCTTCTTGCTTTTCTATTTTTCGTTAGGAATTCGCCTTTTTTGTTTACAAATTTTATCATTTGGTTGAAAATTTAATTATTTTGATGAAAATTCAAAAATTTTTGGTTCAAAGTTGCCTTCTTTGGTTGGAAATACAAAGGTTCTATTGAAACTTGGTATTTTTGTTTAAAAATTCAACTATTTTGTAAAATGTTGAACCATTTGGTTAAAAATTAAGTTTGCTGTTGTCATTTTAACAATTTGGTATACATTGTTTTTCTTGACTGAAAAATAAGCAAATATACTTTGGTTCAAAATTCAACTGTTTTTATTAAAATGCGTCTTTTTGTGTAGAAATTTTATCTTTTTGGGTAAAAATGAAACTGTTTGATTACAAATTGATTATTTCATTTATTATTTTTTGTATAAAAACCAACAATTTAATTTAAAAGTTATCTTTTTTAGGTAAAAATTCAACTGTTTCGTTGAAAATTCATCATTTTAGGTGGCAAATTCAACTATTGGTTGAAAATTCATATTCTGCTGTTGAAAATTCAACTGTTTTTTATTTAAATAAACAAAATGTTGAAAGAAATATCAAACATTACAGTTTTTCTTAAAAATTAATTTTTTTGTTAAAAATTTAACTATTCCATTTGTTGTCCAAAATTTTCCCATTTTTAGCTGAAAATTTAACGAATTGGTTCAAAATGTAACTACTTTTTTAAGAATTAATTTCTTTATTTGAATATTTAGAATTTCAGTTGAAAATTTAACAGTTTTTTGAAAATACATTCTTCTATTTACAAAAAATTAATCTTTTTGGTTGAAAATTTAACTACAAAATTTTTTTATTAAGAATTAATCTGTATTAGGTCACAATTTAACTACTTGGCTGAAAGTTTAACTACTTTATTGAAAATTAATTTTTCTGGTTCAAGATTGAATGATTTTGGTTCGAATTCTACTATTTTATACAAAACTCCTTCTTTTTTCGGTTAAAAAAGATAAAACAGTTCGATAGGGGATACGCATTTACGCAATGGCAGCCGGATGGAAATCCTAATTCTTAGATTCGTAACATTCGTAAACACAAAATTTAGGTTCGGGGAAGAGTCAAGTGTTGGAACATCGTGATTTTTTTCATAAGAAAACAATGAGACTGTTTAATAGAGTAAATTTTTGTATTGCTTTTTAAAAGTGGTTAAAAACACAAAAGTGTTAGGTCTGTCAGGATGATAGTCCTAAAGTTTTTCATTTAATTTGAGGTTATGTTTACACTACAATATTATGTTGTTTATTTAAGGGCATGTGATACTTACAGTTTCCCTGGCTTTTTTTCCACAAAAATGAAGATTTTTAAAAACTGAATTCGGAGATGCTATAAAATATCATAACGGACGTCCCCGGACTCTTTTTCGAGGGATAATAACAAAAAAAATTATTGTGCTAAATAAAAATGTTATGCATATGTTCTATTTTGAGGTTACGTCGTTTTTCATCTCTGCCTTTGCGATAATCTGCAAATTATTTATGAAATGCACTTTTTTGATTCGCTGCAAACAAGGTTAGTTCCGGGAGATTAGTTACTATGTTTATTTGTAAGTCCTAAGTTTTCGGCCAAAAATATTGTGTAATTTGGAATTACAGCTCGGGTGAATTGTAACACACATAACCTCGAAATATACACGCACGTTGTTAGCAATATCAAAAATTTTTTGATAAAAAAACAACAAAAATTGTGTGGCGACGTCCGTTAGCATGTTTGCTATCATTTCCCAGATTTTGAAGGCCAAATATTTCTTATCCTAGGAAAAAAGCCGGGGAAATCTAACACTGAAAAACTCGATACTATTTCCTAAGCGCTATGCAAATTAATCAGATTTTGCTAAATTAAAACTTTTTTTAATTAACCTACAAAAAAGTGTGTGGGGACGTCCGTTAGCATGTTCGCTATAATTTCCCAAATTTTAAAAACAAAATATTTATTATTCTAGAAAAAAAGCCAGGGGAACCTAAAACTGGTAAAATCGACAATTTTCTAAGTATCACATGCCCTTAAGGGCATGTGACACAGCTACATACCTTATTACCAACCCCACTTTTTCAGTTCACTGAATGTTTTTTTGAACCTAAGAACTTTTTTTGTAAATAAAATATCGAGCTGAAACTTTGAAAAATGTATTAGAGTACCATAAAGTACGTTTAGGTACTGCATTTTGTTAGGAATTTCATTGAACATTATTTCATCTTTTTTCCGAACCTCGATATTTTTTGAACGTTCGAACTTTTTTTATACATAAAATATCGGTCTCAAACTTTGAAAAATTCAAGAGCCGAAAGATAACTACGTTTAAGTACAGAGCTTAAAAATAAAAGATGTAAAAACAAATTTTCAAGTATCAATTCCATTGGTATCAGCCGGTGACTTTGTACACGAAAATACGAACCCTCTAGAGCCTCGTCTAGCGGCCGCCAGAGTTCGTATTTTCGTGTACAACGTTACCGGCTGATGCCGATGGAATTGATAGTTAAAATATATTTTTTTTACATATTTTATTATTAAGATTTGTACTTAAACGTAGTTTTCTTTCGGCTCTTCCATTTCTCAAAGTTTGAGACCGATATTTTATGTATAAAAAAAGTTCGAACGTTCGAAAAATGTCGAGGTTCTGAAAAAAGATAAAATAATTTTCAGTGAAATTCCTACCAAAACGCAGTACCTAAACGTACTTTATTGTACTCTAAAACATTTTCCAAAGTTTCAGCTCGATATTTTATTTACAAAAAAAGATCTTAGATTCAAAAAAACATTCAGTGAACTGATAAAGTGAGGTCGGTAATATAAGTATTTAGCTGTGTCACATGCCATTAAGTACTTTAAAAATTAGCCATGCGTTTAAATCCAGCACTTGACTCTGAACTTTCGTAAAGCATTATGTACTCGAATTAATATTGAAAAAAAAACATTAATTTGACGTTTTACAGCTCTTTCGTATTTGACAGCCCCATTTTTACAACATTTTTCTGTTTATTTATCTTTTTTATTTTTCGTTAAGAAAACTTTGACAGAAGATAAATGTATCCGTAATAAGAAATGAAAGTGGGAGTTGCAGCAAAATTCTTTTTGAAAACTCTATATTAAATTCTATTTACATTTGAAATTAAAAAGTTACTTAAAAAAAAGAGGTATTCGATTATATTTGTTGAAATTCGACATTAATTGCCCTCAACTAGAGATTTGAACCAGACGTACCAATTAAAAATCCACTTTGCTGAAATCATAATTACTTATTTTTATTTATCGAATGTCGAGAGATTTCTTCGGGACCTGCTGTGTTAAACGATGCGAAATATAATGTATCTGATTTTTAGTTTGGCAATTTCAGCAGCTTCTACCAAATAGTAGAATTTTTAACATAAATATACTAACTTTTGTTTGAACATTTAATTATTTTATTGAAAATTATACTATAGCTACTCATATTTTTTGGGTAAAGTTACTTATTTTCAATGGAAAAGTTAACTCTTTTATTTTTGGTTCAGAATAATTCTCTTTTCGTTAAAAATTCTTCTATTGGGTTGCAAATTTGATTGTTTACTCGAAAATTCGCTTTTTTTTAATAGAAAATCTGTCTTTTTAGATTAATAATTAATCTTTTGTCAGAAGACTCATCTTTTTCATTAAAACTTCATCTTTGATGGTTGAAAGTTAATTTCTTGTTGTTGAAAAGTTTACTATTATATTGTTGGTTCCTTTTACGTCGCTTTTAGTTCAAAATGTAATTATTTTGCAGGAAAGTTTAGCTATTTTGTTAAAAAGCCATATTTCTTTGGTTGAAAGTTAATCATTTTTATTTGAAAAGTTTTCTATCATAAGGGTGGCCAAGTTCTGAAAGTTTCCAATTGGAAAGCATATAATTTTGAGAGTTTTTAGAATAATTAAACTTTGGACGTTCATAATATTTCTCGCAATACTTAAAATTCTGCAATATTGGACTGTGAAAATGGCAGTAACTTTTTTTTTAATAAAAATCACATTCTTTCGTAAAAAACTGATTCCAGTCATTTTAAATGTTTTTAATTGTCTTCAAAATTTCTATAATTTTAATTTAAAACTATAGCTTTGAGTGCGCAATTCAAAATTTATTTTGCAAGTTTTTTTAGAATAGTTCAATTCATTTCTTGATTTTAGACAAATTTTTCTAATCAGCTTTAATCTCAAATTATAATTTCTTATTTATGCATAATGTGTCCCCTAAGGGTTTACATGACTTCTATTCCTTACAATCTTTCCGCTTATATCTATTTTTTTACAATCTTATCCTTCCTATATATACAATTATTTACAACTATTTACATAAAGTCTTATATCTAGTTCCTTATTTCTATTTCATGCGATAGCACAATTTAGGACTTATTAGCAAACGAGTGAGCAAGTGAACGAACGGGAGTACAAGCGAGAGAGCATGGGAACGCAAACGCATCTTAGTCTACTTAACTTTTACCTTACCGTTACTTACAATCTTTGCGCTTCTAATCTAAGCGACTTCCGTTTCATTTTTCTTTCACTTTCTTATACCTCCATTTGCCTTTTTTCACGTGCATTCTTTCATTCTAGCTCATTCGCTTCTCTAGCACCCTCCAACTCCTTCATCCATTCTTCTCCTAATCCATCTTCCCCTAGAATCTGAACCACATTTTCTTGCCAGCTTCCTCTATCTTCCATTCCTCTCCTACATCCTTCCCATACATGCTCCAAACTTTTCTCCTCCCATTCACATATTCTACACTTTCTGTTATCTTTTTTTTCCCAGTACATCTCCTCCATTACCTCGTTTCCTAATCTAAATCTTGTTATTCTAGTCCACTTTCTCTCTCCCTATCCCTTTTCTAAATACTTTGGCACCCCTTCCTTTTTTATCATCGTATACCATTTATTGTATTTTGATTCCTTAATCATCTCCCATCTTTCTATTAATTGTCTTTCCCTCTCCTTTTTTTCCAATCCTTCATAGTTTACTCCAGTCCCGACTTCTATTTCTCTATCACTAAAGACCTCCCTCCTTTCTTCTTCCCATCTCGTTAATTCGATCGCCCTCCCTCTCTTCTACCTCCATCAAACACTTTCTCGCCAACTCCCCCCCCCCCTCCGCTTCGTCTCAAATTTCCATGCCCTCTTTCCCGCTCTAATACTTAACTTATCCCTTTGCGCTTCTTCTCTCACCATAAATCCTGGCGTCCTCTAGTCTGCCCCTATACCTTTTTTGTAAACTCTTAATATCTTTCCTTTCTTTCCGTCCACATATCTCTGCTCCACAACCTAATACCGACCATACCAGCTTATCAAATATCCACATTCTCCTTCTCCAATTTTTTTAACCTTTTTTTTCTTATTCCCTATATCTGTTTCATTATCCCTGCTGCTTCTTTTATCCTTTCTCTTATATGAGCTGTATGATTCCCATTTGTTTTCAAGATATATCCCAAATATTTATACTCTTTGACTTCTTCTAACTTTATACCCTTCCATCTCCCTGTTCATTATTTCTTTCTGCCCCCTCCTTTTCTAAACCTCATTATCTTTGTCTTTTCTACATTTACATTCAACTTTTCCTCATGTAAGTATTCCTCTAATCCTGTAATTTATCCCACCATCCCTTCTTCATCCTCCGCCATCAAAACTATGTCGTCTGCGTATGCCAGTGTAGATATCTTCTCCTTCCCTATCCTAACTCCTCCCCAAGCTTTTTTCCTCATTTCTTCTTCCAAGTGTGATATTAATAAATTAAATAAAAGTGGGCTCAGAGGACATCCTTGTCTTACACTTCTCACCAATCAGAAACTATCTTCTACTTGCTCTCCTACCTTTACCCTACTTTTTGTCTCTCTTAAAATTTTTGATACTCTCTTTATTAATCCCTTTCTTATCCCCTTTTTTACCATAACTTTTTTTATTTCTCCTCAGTGTAAACGCCGCCTTCAAGTCCACGAACATTGCTATGATTGCCCCTTTTTCCCTTTTAATTCTCTTATGCACTCGATAGTCCAGAACATATATGTTGTCCATTACCCCCATTCCTTTTCTAAACCCTGTCTGATTCGGTGACTCGATCAACTTCAGCCTTCTCCACCTCTTTCTCAAACCTTTTATTCTCTTCCTCTTTCTTTTGATAACACAACTCAGCATACTCTTTCTTTTTTTCCCTATATTCTTCCCCGTTACTTTTTTCTATTCTCCACCTTCTTAATTCCTTTCTGACCTCCCTTTTTTTCTCTTTACAGTCTTCATCCAACCCACTTCTATTCCCCCCTTTAATAAGTCCATTTTTGTTTGTGCACTTTTTACATTTGCTCCCCTTTTACTCATATTGCTATTGCCCTTTTGTCCCTCTAAAGTCACTATTAAGGGAACGTGATCCGAATGAATATATTCACCTTCCTCTAGTTTCTTAACCTTCTCTTTCACCTTTCTTTCACCACACTTTGTTGCTGATCGATATCTCTAACAATCACCGCAAGTGAAGATCCTCACAAAGTCGCTATGTAAGATTCCCCACTTGGGTCCATTAAAGGTCTTTTGTTTCACGCGTCATTCACTCTACTGACACTCTTTATTAACTGTTTGCCGCCATACTTTTCTGTCCTGGCATACTTCTCTAGCTTCTTTTATGTCCATGTATTTTTTCATGCTGACTCTCGTGTTTCTGTGACTTCTTATGTCTCTTCTAACTAGGGTCTCATTCACACATTCTAACCATTCTTTCCGCAGTCTACCTCTGGACACGCTGCCATTTACTTTACCTTGATACACTTGTTTTGTTAGTCGTTCATTTGGCATTCTCTCAACATGTCCGAACCATCTTAACCGATTTCTTTCCCATGTGTCTACTAGCGTCTCTTCTGCACCACATTCTTTTAGAGATATCTCGTTACTTACTTTGACCCTCCGAGTTTTCCCGCATATTATGCGCATAAATCTCATGTCAATTGCGTTAATTTTACTCGTATCTTTTCCTTGATAGGTTTTTGTCTCGTTACCGTATAGTACAGTCGGTACAAATATAGAATTATGTATTGCCATTTTAGCTTTATTCGATACATTTTTACTTCTGATAAGGGGTCCTGCACTACCAATAACTTTCTTACCTTCGTTTATGCGTCTATCTAACTCCTCATCTATCTTCCCGTCCCTAGTAAATAATCTAACAAGGTATACGAACTTATAAACTTGTTCAATTCTCTCATCATTTAATAAAATATTGCATAGTGTTATCTAACTCTTTCCTTCAAACACCATAGTTTTTGTTTTATTTACGTTAATTTAGAGGCCCATGCTCTTCATGCTTGCATCTAGTTTATTCAAAATTCTTTGTAAGTCTTTGATTGACTCTGCCATAAAAACCTTATCGTCTGCGAACGCTAACCCACGTACCCTTACTGTTTCGAGATCCACACCCTCTTCCTCAAAAAGAGCCATTCTTAAACAATTGTCCATAATTAATATAAATAACCATAAAGACAGAACGCATCCTTGTTTAACTTCTTGAATATAATCTAAACAGTCACTCAATTTCCCATTCGCTCTTACACTCGCTTTTCTACCTGTATATATTGTTTTTATAGTTTGTAGGAGCCATCCATTTACTCCATACTCTTTCAGGACTTCCCAAAGTTTACTTCTATCTACCTTGTAAAAAGCTTTTTCCAGGTCAACAAATGTACAAAAAACTTTTTTTCCTACTCTCAGATTTTTTTCTGTGATTTACCTTAAGCTAAATATTTGATCCGTATATTATCTTCCTAGCCTAAACCCACTTTGTACTTCAAAAATCTTTGCTTCTGTTATTTTCATTACCCTGCGAATAAGTATTTTTGAGTATATTTTATTTACGGTACTTATTAAGCTAATCTCTCTGTAATTATTGCAGTCGCTTTTATCTCCCTTTCGTTTGCATATTGGTAGGATAATCGCTTTTTTCCAATCGTCTGACACGTCTCCCATCTCGATACATAAATTTATGAATTCGCACAGTCTATGTGGTATGTACTCGCCACCGTGTTTAAGCATTTCAGCGTTAATACCGTCTACCCCGGCAGCCTTACCGTTTTTCAAGTTCTTAATTATATCCCTAACCTCAGTGACACAGACTTTCTCAATTGAGTTTTCTATCGCATCGTGTTGAACATCGCCGTTGTGGTGTCCTATAGCTTCATCTCCGAATTGTCTCCTAAAATAGTCTCTAAAAGCCTCTAGTATTTCGCCTGCATCATATACCATTTCCCCACTACTATTTTTCATGTTGTCAAATTCTGTACTTTTGTTTCCTTTCATTTTTTTATAAAGCAGTCTCTTGCTTTCTTCAAAGTCGTTTTGTATTTGCATCTCTTCTTCTGCTCTAATTATATCTTTACGTTCCTTAACTAATCGTTTAAGTATTCTGTTTTCGTGTCTATAATTATTTCTACGTCTATTTCTTTCCTCATTGCTAAGACCTGCGATGTTCAAAGTTCTCCTGTACGCTTCTCTCTTTGCTTGTTGGGCAGCCTGAATTTCATCATTCCACCACGCATCACCATACATTCTTCCTACAACTGCGGTACCACACATTCGATCGTATATCTAACAATGATATTCCGTAACTTTGTCCAGGCGCCCACTATATCTTTGCTTTTTGTACGGTCCTCGCATGTTGTCCTATCTATGCTTTCGATTTTCTTATTTTAGAAATCTATTCGCACATCCGGTTTCTGTAGATTCTCAATTTTGATTCGCGTTTGTTTTGTTTTTTTGGTTCTCTTTTTTATCCATCCCCGACCTAAGTTAATTTTTGAGATCAGAAGGTAATGATCAGTATTGCATTCAGGACCCCTCATGACCCTTGTATCTTTGACTCTCTTAATCTTTCATCCGCAACAACAAAGTCAATTATACTGCGGCTATTTCCTTTAGACCAGGTGTACATGTGGATCATTTTATTCCTAAATCAAGTATTTGTAATAAACAGACCCATTTTTAAGCATAGACCAACTAATTTATCTCCGTTATAAGTTGTTCTTGGATCCCCAAAATTACCTAGTACTCTTTCTGTATCCTGTTTTTGGATGCCCACCCATCCGTCCATGTCTCTTAGTAGAATTATTCTTTCCCTATGTTCGCAAATATTTATTGTGTCATTTAAAGTGTCCCAGATAGTCTAGGAGCCAGGGGGGAGGGGTCCATGGCTGATGAGGGTAACGGGCTCCACCCAAGTGTTTTTATGTATTTTGACCTTCTGATTACGAATTTCGAGGGTGGATTGTCCA
This sequence comes from Belonocnema kinseyi, assembly GCF_010883055.1. NCBI lineage: Eukaryota > Metazoa > Arthropoda > Insecta > Hymenoptera > Cynipidae > Belonocnema > Belonocnema kinseyi. The sequence continues at coordinate 84,953,425 of NC_046660.1, forward strand.
AAAGTTAATAGGTAATTAGTTACTAAAGATTTAATTGTTTAAACGGCCACAGTTATAACAATTTTCGTTAAGGTGTCTTCCAGGCCGCTCGCCCGGCACGTTCGGGCTTCCGCCGCTTACGATCTTCCATTACTCGGTTCGCTGTATCTCAAGTTCTATTTAAGTTTTTTTTTAATCTGAAAAAGCCTCGGCGTTCGTGAAAACATAAGGAATATTTGGCACATTTAAAAAATATTTTTAAGGTCATAAGTAAATTTTCTACAGTTATTTAAACAATCCATGTGTTAATAACTAATTACCTATTAACTTTTGGACTATCCACCCTCAAAATTCGTAATCAGGAGGTCAAAATACATAAAAAAAACACTCGGATGGAGCCCGTTACCCCCATCGGCCACGGACCCCTCCCCCTGCCTCCTAGACTAAGAAGGCGTCTTTTACCAGGTGTATACATATGAAACCGGTATTGCCATTTAGCGGCCAGTAGGCACACTTGTAGGCGCTGTCGGAACTTACCATTTGTGCTAATTGGCATATTGTCATCTGTCAACAATATCCAATACCAAACATTTCAAGTTTCATATGACATCGTGATTTTTTTCGC
>NC_046660.1:84954128-84959440 GCF_010883055.1 Belonocnema kinseyi
TTTAGTTTGTAGGTTTAAATTTCCTTTGTTTTCTTTCTTTTATCGTGAAATTATAATGAATTACTATGAATTACTTATCTTTAAGTACGTTTCCGGATTTCCCAGTAACTGCATATCGAAGCAAAATTTTAAGAAAGTGCATTTATACCAAATTGAAAATTTTCTATGCGGATGATAAAACGAGCTTCTGAATGAACGAGAAAAATCCGGTTTTTCCAGGTGGTTTACCAGTTAGAATTTACCAGTTGCCAGGTAGGTAAATTGTAAAGAATACTCGTAAGAATATAATGAGTATGGCAGTAATTGGGACATTTCCTCTAGTTATCTTATTCATTAATTTTAATGATTTCTCTCAAATGAGAAGGGAACTTAACTAACACATTTGTTAGAATTGCAATTGCAGTTATAATGCTGTTACTTTATAATTACAATTTTTTGTATTTATTTAAGATCTTTTGATATAAACCACTTTCGATATTTTGTAAGTCAAAATAAGAATTATATCTGCTTCTCGAGTCTAATATTAGCATTAAAATTTCATTATTATTATTTGTAATAGAATTTTAAGGGACTTTACAAAATGTTAAAGGATTTTGATGGAATGTCAATAAATATAAAAAATTTCTATAAATTTCAATGAATTTCACAAAAATCAAGTGTTTCCGTACAAAACACTTGTTAAAATGTTTTATATGGAATATTTTCATTTGTCCAAATATAACCTATCAATCTCCAGTACAAGAGATGCAGTAATAGGTGCACATACACGTGATTTTATTTGAAGATATTGTATATAGATTAAATCTAAAGTAAATTTTTTATGTCAATATATTTTTTTAATTATAAGTTTATGTTTAATAAGAAAACTCCGATTGAATCATATTTGTCTCCATTGTAATAAGAACAAACATACATTTTATCTAAATTTTTGGCATTCTTGTATATTCCTTCATGTTTTGTATTTATTACTGTTTCTATGTGTACAAAATACGTTCTAATTCAAAGTGAAATTAAAAATGTTGTTATTTCATTTAGATACGAAAAAGAATAGTCTAATAAATTAAAATTAACGTTTGATACGACGATTAGGACAGTTACTCTATGTGAATCTATGTGGAAGTCAATGTTTCGCAATGATCGATATTTTCGAGATTGAAGGAGAATATTTATCTGCTACCACATGCAAAATGTAGTAGATGCACATGTGCTATCGCTGGCATCTATATTGACATGCAAATACGTATCCTGTACGTATATCCGTGAGCGCCGGATGCAACTTGACTACGATCATCCCCGAACACTTCCGAGAGATGAATCTCGAGGATAGTAATTAAAGTGAAGTTAATTATCGTGGTACCTACTATGGAGTTGGCAATTAGCATTAACATATCCCCGCTTTTACACACACACACACACACACACACACACACACACACACACACACACACACACACACACACACACACACACACACACACACACACACACACACACACACACACACACACACACACACACACACACTCACACTCACACTCACACTCACACACACACACACACGCACACGCACGCGCACGCACCTATACATACGTAGGGATCTTACACATATGCGTATAAAGTTATCTGCAAGGATGGGTCTCGTTTAGAACTTCTGTAGGTCTAACACCCTCCTCTAAACTCCCTCTTTGGAATTATCATAGAAATAGCTATAAATAAATAATAATGGAGAAAACGAAAAATCGATTATGGACTTCCGTATATGATTTTAAATGTGCTTATATGCGCCATCTTCAAAAGTAAGAAAAAACCATTATTGTCAAATGATACGGAGGGCTTAGCACTTTCCGCAGTAATAAAAAAAGAAAACAAATATTTTCTCTTAAAACTTTCACAGACTTTTTGGAAAACTTTTAAATGTAGTCATCTGCGCCCCAAAAATGGTTTGAATGCCCAAGATATAGAGTTCATAACACTTTTTAAAATGCTAATTAGAGTGCTCCGCGTTTGAACAGTTAAAATTGAACTCAGAAAACTATTTGGTAGAATCAACAAAATTTTGGTGGGCTCAACCATACAATATGGTCACTATATGGACAAAAATATTTATCTGACCCAACTCAATTTTTTGTAGCCTTGTTACTAAATCTGGAACCGTTGCCAATTGGAATGCATAATATTACACAAATATACTCGACTGAGTATTCGCGCACTGTTGGCCCACCCGAGTCAAGAGTCACTTCAGCTGAGAAACTGCGTGTGTCAGCAATTCTAGGAATTACTAACCAGGGAATTACTAAAACGCGCCTCTGGCGTCTTTTGAAATATAGAGAATTTGGTTCATCCAAGGAAAACAATCTTGTTAAGTCAATCAAATATTTTGTTGAATCAACCAAAATTTATTTAATTCATTAAAATTTTCAGATATAACAGAAAAAAGTTCTTTTGGTTAAAGAAAGTTGTGCTTTGTTAGTGTTTAAACAATTGAAATAATGGTTACACTTCACCCATTAACATTTAACCTGTAAACGCAATCATTTTGCCTACATCGTTTTCAACTTCTCGTTTTATTTACACTATTTTCACATAGTTCAGTTTTTCAGGTCAATATTCAAAACAAAAGATATAATTTGAAATCAACTGAATGCCCTACAATGTTTCTAATTGCATACTACTACAAAATATAAACATGTGGGCGCTGCCATGTTTGTCGCGGGACATCAAAAGGTGGCGGACCTCCCCCCTCATTGCATCATCCCCGCAATCGCATGCCTAGTCTCTTATTTCCTATGTCCATGGGGGATACGCATTTACGCAATGACAGCCGAATGGAAATCCTAATTCTTAGTTTCGTAACATTCGGAAACACCAAATTTGGGTTAGGAGAAGAGTCAAGTGTTGAAACATCGTTGTTTTTTTTTTAAACAAATAATGAGACTGTTTAATAGGGTAACTTTTTGTATTGTTTTTTGAAAAGTGGTTAAAAGCACAAAAGTGTTAAGTCTGTCAGAATGATAGTCCTAAAGTTTTTCATTTGATTCGAGGCTATATTCACACGTATACTATTATGTTGTTTATTTAACTATATTGAAAATTAGCAATACATTTAAATCCAGTACTTGAATCTGAACTTCTGTGAAGCATTATGTACTCGAACTAATATGGAAAAACACGAAATTTATTTGATGTTTTACAGCTCTTTCGTATTTGACAGCCCTATTTTTACAACATTTTTCTGTTAATTTATTTTTTATTTTTCGTTAAGAAAACTTCGACAGAAGATAAATGTATCCGTAATAAAAAACAAAAGTGGATAGTTGCAGTAAAATTCTATTTGGAAACTCTATAATAAATTAGATTTACATTTGAAATTAAAAAGTTATTTCCCAAAAAAAGGAGGTACTCGATTTTTGTTGTTGAAATTCAACATTAATTCACCTCAACGAAAGATTTGAACCAGACGTACCAATTAGAAATCAACTTTACTGAAATCACAAATATACTAACTTTTGTTTGCATATTTAATTATTGTATTGAAAATTATACTATAGTTACTCATATTTTCTTGGGCAAAGTTAACTATTATATTTTTAGTTCAGAATAATTCTCTTTTGGTTAAGTATTCTTCTATTTGGTTGCAAATTTCATTATTTTTTTTTTGAAAATCTAATTACTTTGATAAAAGCTCGGCTTTTTTGGTTAAAATTCAACTGCTTTGTTTAAAATGAGTCTTTGGAAACTCCGTTCTTTTAGATTAATAATTAACTTGTCGTTAGAAGTGTCATATTTTTTAAATTGAAAATTCATCTTTTATGGTTGAAGGTTGTTGTTTAAAAAGTTTTATTCTAATATTTTTGATTCCGATTTTATCTCATTTGGTTGAAAATTTAATTATTTTGTTGAAAGTTCTGCTTCTCGAGTCCCATGATATTAGCATTAAAATTTCATTATCATCCCTTGTAATAGAATTAATTGAAAAATTATTATAAGAAAATTATTTATCTGTGCACTTAGTTGAAAACTCAAAAATTGAAGTGTTTTATTGCTGAAAATTTTGGCTTTGTATTGAAAAATTCTGAAAAATGTATCAAATTAAACTCCTTAAACGGTGTATTTACAAAGTTTCAATGGTTTTGAAAGGACTTTACAGAAGATGATTTTCTTAAATTCTCCTTCGTGGTTTTAATACGGCTGTGGGGTGTGACGTAATTGTAAACCGACTCTCAAGTTCTCTTGTGTTCCTTGTAGCAGTTTCGTAATAACTCTAAAAGAGACCGGTCATGTATCTCGGGTTTGGGGAAAAAGCTAAATAGAAAATTAATAATTTTGAATATATGTACTTTCTTAAAATTGTGTTTCGTTATGCAGTTACTAGGAAATCCGGAAACGTACTTAAAGATAAGTAATTCATATCAAATTATTATAATTTTACGATAAAAAAGAAATTTTAAACCTACAAACTACAAATAACGCTGAGATTTTGAACCGGGGGGTGGGGGGAACTCGCTTTTTATTATAAATTCAAAGATTTAGGCCTAAAATAAACACACATAAAAAAAGACCCAAGAAGACTTTCTCGGTTCCAGTTCTGCCCCCCCTTCTCCCAACCCTCCCTTATTAAAAGAAGTTTTGGTGGGACTGACGTTATAACTACAATCTCCATCATATGACCATTTGCTACTTAACTTTGACATGATTTCGACTCAAAAAATAAACTTATTGCATAAAGATGATAGTTGGGCGTATAATCTAAACAATGAATAATACAAACTACAAAATAGCATCGGAAAGGACTGGAACTTTAATTGACAAAAGGCATGCACACGGAAAATCTAAAGGTCATGTTTCAGGCAACGAATGGAGACTGGGTGTTTGGAATGCTAGGAGGGTAAATGATCTTAAGGTAAAAGAATTGCGTGAAACTATGGACGTGAAGAAACTAGATATTTTATGTGTACCTGAAACAAAGAAAAAGGGATGCGAAACTAAAAACATAAAAAACGGCGTGTTGAAAGGCGGATTCGAAATATGGTCAGGAGTAGATAGTGAATCACATGGTAAACAAGGAGTAGGTATGATTTTGAATAAAAGAGCAAACAGCATCTCGGAGACCATGATTTCGTATCACCCAGACTGTTGTGAGCTAGAATGAAAGTAGGAATCAGAAGACTATTTATCATAGCATACTATGTGCCAGTTGATAGTGATCCCAGAGAAGTACCAGGTGTATACATATGAAACCGGTATTTTTTCAAGAAAAAAACACATTTATTTCAAGAGAATGATAACAAATATTTTATTCAAAGTATGCGCCC
>NC_046660.1:84959540-84960549 GCF_010883055.1 Belonocnema kinseyi
CAATACGCCAATTAGCACAAATGGTAAGTTCCGACAGTGCCTACAAGTGTGCCTACTGGCCGCTAGATGACAATACCGGTTTCATATGTATACACCTGGTAAGCTACCAAGGTATACGAACTTATCAACTTGTTCAATTCTCTCATCATTTAATAAGATATTGCATAGCGTTTTCTCACTCTTTCCTTCGAACGCCATAGTTTTTGTTTTATTTGCGTTAATTTTGAGGCCCATGCTCTTCATGCTTGCATCTAGTTTATTCAACATTCTTTGTAGGTCTTCGATAGACTGTGCCATAACAACCTTATCATCTGCGAACGCTAACCCTCGTACCCTTACTGTTTCGAGATCCACACCCTCTTCGTCGAAGAGAGCCATTCTTAAACACTTGTCCATAAATAATATATATAACCATGAAGACATAACGCATCCTTGTGTAACTCCTTGAATAATATCGAAACAGTTACTCTTATTTCCTCATTGCTAAGACCTGCGATGTTCAAAGTTCTCTTGTACGCTTCTCTTTTTGCTTTTTGGGCAGCCTGAATTTCATCATTCCACCACGCATCACCAGACATTCTTACTACAACTGCGGTACCACACACTGCGATCGTGCATCTAACCACGATATCCCGTAACATTGTCCAGGCGCCCTCTAAATCTTTGTTTCTTATAAGGTCCTCCCATGTTGCCCTATCTATGCTTTCGATTATCTTATTTTGGAAATCCATTCGCACATCCGGTTTCTGTAGGTTCTCAATTTTGATTCGCGTTTGTTTTGCTTTCTTGGGTCTCTTTTTTCTCCAACCCCGACCTAAGTTAATTTTTGAGATCAGAAGGTAATGATCAGTATTGTATTCAGGACCCCTCATGACCCACCCTTGTATCTTTGACTAACTCTCTAAGCCTTTCATCCGCAACAACAAAGTCATTTATACTGCGGCTATTTCCTTTAGACCAGGTGTACATGTGGATCATTTTATGCCTAAACCAAGTATTTGTAATAAAC
>NC_046660.1:84960649-84987562 GCF_010883055.1 Belonocnema kinseyi
GCAGTGTTGCGGAACGAACGTGTTATTTACTTAAATAGCACGAGAATTCTGGATCAATCTGAAAAATCTCTATCTCTTCCACACACTACTCCTTTCCCCTGCTGAGTGAGTCACGCCTACCCCGAATGGGAAATGGCTTAATGGTGTAATAATAATAATAATAATAAACGCTGGGTCTCAAAACTCCTCGAAGAGTATGTTTGAGGGACCTCGTGAATGCTCTGGAGTACTAGGGTTGTCATAGTTCTCATAATTATGACCTTTAGATACCTCCAGATGGTATGATATCCTCGGCTGTATACTTTTCCCCCTTATTCAATGTATGCAATTATTAATATTTATGCCGCACAAACGTTAATTGCGATTTCTGTTTCGTTCTGTCACATTCGAATAACATTAGTCGAATTATTTTACTTAGTATCCATCTCTTACTTATAGAACGAATTAAAAGTATTCATGATTTTGTTCTCAATTTAAATAACGGTAACGAAAATAACGAAAGTTTTGTCATAATTTAATCAAAAGTAATTTAATCAAAAGTAATCAAAAGGAACGTTTTATTTTTGTTCGTTTCGTTCGGATCCCTCATTTAAAGTGACACTTTATTTTTATAAATTAATTTTAAGAAAATATTTTTAGAAAAATTCAAACAATACAAAATGTTTCCAAAATGGTCAAAAACGAATCCAGCAGATCTTAAGACGATTTTAAGAAGAATTAGAGTATAAACGTAAGGTTTCTTAGGAATTGTCTATATAATTTTTTAACATAACTGAAATCTTCAAAACCCTGTTTGAATTTTCTCGAGAAATCTATATATAACCTAACACAATTAAACAAGGTTGTGTAGAAAATAAATAATTGTTCCAAATTTTTATTTTGTATTGAAAGTGCCTCTTTATTGACATAAAATTAACCTTTTTAGTTAAAAGTTTATCTTTTTGGCAAAGCATTCAGCTACTTCGTTGAAAATTAGTTTCTTTAATGAACTAACCTGTTCTGATTCAAAAATAAAATATTTTTGAATTGCAATATAAACTATTACATGTCTCCTTGAGAATGTATTTTTTTTTTTGAAAATGCAACTACTTGGTTAAAGGTTGAACTATTTGGTTAAAAAGAAATTTTTATGTTTTTGCCCTGAAATACCAACAATTGCATTTTTCTTTGAGAATTCATCATTTTTGTTTCAAATTTTCAACTGTTTGGTAGAAGATTAAATTTTATGTTGAAATTTGTATTAGACATATGTATATGAAACGTTTAAAATGCTTCTTTGAAATTTTTCAAGAATCTTAGGAAAATTATATATATTTATATAGACTTAAAATCAAATAAACAATTAAACCTGAAAAATAAATAGTTATTTGAAAGCTTTTTTTGTATTAAAATTCATTTTTCGCTTATAGTATCGTAAAAAATATATCTCCAGTTTTTAGCTCTTGCCTTAATAAGCTTTTCACCAATTTCTATATCAATTTCATCTAATTTCGAGACCTTTTTGTTATTAATATGGTTAGTCTTTAATGGCTTGACCTTTACTCTTTGTGATATATCACATTTCCAGCATTAAAAATTCCTTCATCATGCATATCAATTTTTAATTGGTACTGGACAATTCTCATAATTGTGGATGTCAAGAGATGCGTGGAAATAATAGCAGGAATTCAAATTACGATTATTTGCATATGATGGGTTTTAGAGAGAATTTTTTAATCCTCGTTTTTCATTTTCAGTCTCACGTAAAAGGTTAATAACCGTATTTATAGTATTTATAGTATATTCCATTTGTAATTTCACTTCTATCAATATTAAAGATTCTGGACGTTTTCGAAAATAGAAGACATTTTCTGAAATATCAAGAGTAAAATAAAATGCAGTGAAAAACTTCAATTTGAACATTTAAAATTTATTAAATTATAAATTAAGAATAAAACAAAGTTGAATAATTTCAAAATTTAACTATCAACCACAATTGTATTTGGAAGCTCTGTTTTATAAAAACTTCACTTTTTGGTACAAAATTAATTTTGTTGTTGAAAAAATATATTTTTTGATTGTAAATTTAACTATTTAAAACTTAGTTACAAATTCATCTTTTTTAGTTGGAAACTTAACTACTTGATTGATAGTTAAACTAGTTTTTTAAAATATCATATTTTGTAAGATTGAAAAATAGTACTTTTGGTTTGAAAATTTGATTACAATTTTATTTCAGTCTTGACAAAACATTTTCTTTTAATGAAAGTTTTATTTTTTGTTAAATTCTTACCGCTTTTTTGGGTAAAATTCGTCTCCTTTTGTAGAAATTTAATCTATTTCAGTTAAAAAAGCAACTGTCTGGTTGAAAATTAATCTGTATCGGTTTAAAATGAACTTTTTTGTTGAAAATTTATTTTTTTAATGATTCATCATTTTATTTGAAAATTTATATCTTTTTTTGAAGATTCGATCTTTATTCTTAAAAATTAATTTTGTAAACTGAAAATTTAAATATTTGTCTGAAATATCAACTGGTTGGTTGAAAATTAACTTTTTTCATTGAAAATTCATATTTTTTGGTTACAAATTCTACTGTTTTCTAGAAAGTTGTTCTTTTTGACTTGAAAATTTCACAAATAGGTAGAAAATTAAAGTTTTTTGAAGAATTTTTTTTCAATTGAAATTTAACTTTTTCAATGAAAATGTAACTATTTCTTTTTTGTTTAAGAAATTATCTTTTTAAGTTTAAAATTTCTAATATTTCATTGAATATTGATATAATTTATTAACAAATTGTCTTTTTTGGTAGAAAATAAATCTTTTGGATTGAAAATCCAAGTTTTTAGTTAATAATTAACTTACTTTACTGTAAATCATCTCTTTTGATAGAAAATTATTTTTAATGGTTCGCAATACAAGTATTTGGGTAAATCTTGTTTTCTTGAAAACTAAAGTCTTGCGGAAAATTCGTCTTTTTCATTTTAAAATCTATCTCTTTTGGTATAAATTTAATCTTCTTTGGCTGTAAATGCAACTATTTGGTTGAAAATAAATCTGTGTTGGTTGAGGATTCAACCATTTTGTTGAAAATGGATCCTTTTTGGTTCAATTCAACTATTTTTTATTCAAAGTAAACGTCTTTTCTTCGTTAAAATATCGACTATTACATTTTATGTTGGGAATTCATATTTTTTATTTAAAAATTAAATTAAATGTTTAAAATTTGAACTACTTTTTATATATTATGCATGAACCCAAAGCCAAATAGATTTTCAAAAGCAATGTGCTCGATATTTTCAAAATATTTGGTTCCATAACTTTTTTTCTATAGAAAACAAGACCGAGTTTCTTAATTGAAAACTTTTTTTTTATGTAATATTGATTTGCGCAAAAAGTAAAATGTTAAATTTTAAGTACACTGTAAAAAAAAGATTTGTGTAAAATTACAAAGTTTCGGAAAATTACATGTATCATTGTAAATATCAGACACATCACTGTGTGATTTTACAAAAGCGTGTGAAATTAAAAGGTCCCGGAAGCTGGAATTATAACGTTGTCATATCGACGTGGGCACTATGCCATAATTTAGTGGTTATTTAATGCTAATTTATGCTCCAGATAAAAAATTTTGTGCCCGGTAATTTTTGCCAAAAACATGTATTAATGCTAGCTTCAGCTGAAGCAACAACTACGGTATGCGAAAGTCGGAAACTATTAGTGGTATCAAATTCTGCTTTGCGCAGGAATTTAGTGCTAATTAAGTGCTCTGGATTTTTGCTATTCAAAAAATCCGGCCTCTTTTTTTACCAGAAACGTGTAGTAATGCTAGCTACAGGTGACTCTTGTATGCGAAACTCAGAAACAATAAGTGATATCAAGATCTGCTTTGCGCTGGAATTTAGTGCTAATTAAGTGCTAATATATTCAGCAAAAAATAATTTTTTGCCAGGTAATTTTGATCAAAAACATGTAGTAATGCTGGCTTCAGGTAACCCTGCTATGTGAAACTCGAAAACTATTAGTGATATCAAGATCTGCTTTGTGCAGTAATTTAGTGCTAATTAAATGCTAATATATTCTGCAAAAACTAAATTTTGTGCCCGGTAATTTTGACAAAAACATGTAGTAATGCTGACTTCAGGTGACTCTACTATGTGAAACTCGGAAACTATTACACGGAGAAAAATAAACGTTCAAAAGTAAAATCTAGATGTTCAGGGTTAACATATTATATGTTTAACTATAGGACAACAATCTAGATATTCTAAGGTGACATCTGTAGATCTTAAAAAGTGAAATGTTACCCTCTAACATTCAAAATGTTCTCCTGAAAAATCCGAGATATTACATGTATGGTTATGTCAAATTACGTCTGTAAATATTTGAGGAGTTTACTTATTTATGGTCATTTAAGTAATTAATTGATAACTTATTTGTGAATTTTAAATTAAACTTTAGTGTTCGAACACGAACAAAAAACAGATAAAGGGTATAAAATGTCGACCAGATGATGCATTGAGTCAAGTTGAGGTTATATTCAATATTTCTAATTCAAAATAAAAACGGGGATGAATAATCGGAGAACGAATGATCTATAATCTGAATTAAATATTCTATCTATTTTAAGTTACTTAAATTCAAATTTTGTTTCAAATTTATAAACCTTTTGTCAAATGTGTTAAGTCAATAAACCTAAAACATAAGATCGCTGTTCTCTTCATTAGACAGATTAAAGTCGTTATCCAATTTTATTTGAGGGCATCTAATTTTTATTCTGTAGAAATGTTCCAAAATTGTAATATTCCATAATTTTAATATTGACTATAAATATAGCTTTCAAATATAGTCGTGAAATTGCAATGCGCTATGCGCATGCGCACGAATAGTTTTAACATCTGTATGTGTTTCAGTTTAGCATAAAAATATTTTTACGCCCAACATCTTAAAAAGATGTTAAATGTTTGGCACGAATATCTGCGTATCATGTGCTACAATCTTACCCTTTGAACATCTACATTTGAACATACATTTTTCTCCATGTAGTTGATGTCACTAACAGTTTCCGAGTTTCACAACACCAGAGTCACCTGAAGTCAGCATTACTACATATTTTTGATCAAAATTAGCGGGCACAACATTAAGTTTTTGCAGAATATATTAGCACTTAATTAGCTCTAAATTCCCGCTAAAAGCAGATCTGGATATCACTAATAGTTTCTGAGTTTCACATAGCAGGGTTACCTGAAGCCAACATTACTACAAGTTCTTGATCAAAATTACCGGGCACAAAATTTAGTTTTTGCAGAATATATTAACACTTAATTAGCACTAAATTCCCGCTCAAAGCAGATCTGGATATCACTAATAGTTTCCGAGTTTCACATAGCAGGGTTACCTGAAGCCAACATTACTACAAGTTCTTGATCAAAATTACCGGGCACAAAATTTAGTTTTTGCGGGAATATATTAGCACTTAATTAGCACTAAATTCCTCTGCAAAGCAGATCTTGATATCACTAATAGTTTCCGAGTTTCACATAGCAGGGTTACCTGAAGCCAGCATTACTACATGTTATTGATCAAAATTATTTGACACAAAAATTAGTTTTTGCAGAATATATTAGCAGTTAATTAGCACTAAATTCCCGCGCAAAGCAGATCTTGATACCACTCATTGTTTCCAAATTTCGCAGACCAGAGTCACCTGAAGCTAGCATTACTACACGTTTTTGTTAAAAAAAAGTGCCCGGATTTTTTGAATAGCACAAATCCAGAGCACTTAATTAGCACTAAATTTCTCCGCAAAGGAGAATTTGATACCACTAATAGTTTCCGAGTTTTGCATAGCGGAGTCGTGGCTTCAGCTGATGCTAGCATTACTACATGTTTTTGGCCAAAATAAAAGACCCACGAACAGCAGTGTAATATTAAACACTCGATAAAAATAAAATGAAACATTCCGTCTTACGAAATTTACATTCAGATGGGAAAATTCAGTCGCAGTGTGTAAAAATACCATGAGTCGGTGAAATCACTTTCCTGTCATTGAAAATTACATCGATATTTTTAATTTTACCAAAAATCTTCAATTTTATCATGGCAGAAACTGCAAGATCTTTGGTTTATAATTCATTAAAAATTTAGAATAATTAATCAAATAATATGTGAATATGAAAGCGTCTCTCGTTTTCGTTGTTTATCGATGCCTTCATCCTCTAATTTTGGAGAAATTGACAGCTATTTTCAACCTTTTTGACAGCTTTCACACAAAAAATAGATAAAATTCGAGCTATTCCTATTTTTCCTTTTACATTTTCTGCTATTGGGACGGAAAAATGTGGTTATTCAAAACGTATATTTAATATTTTTGTTATGGACTATTTAAACATTAAAAAAATACCTATAGTATCTTATGTCGCTCTAATAAATTTTATTTTATTTTATTCTTTTCAATAAGGAATTTTACATTTTCGTGTGTAAAATTATCGGCCGAATTGGAATATCACAACAGATTCAATTGTAAAATTCATCGCTAGGTGGATTACTAAAATTTTTCGTAAAGTTGCTCCGATACACAAGGGTCCTTTTATTTACATCCACCAGAGATGTAAAATTCAATAGATTTTTTTACAGTGTATGGACGTGAGGTCTCCACACACTGCACCATTTTTCTAATAGGTGGGTCCCTCTCATCGCCCTGCCTTTCTTCGAGAGTGCTGTTATTAGTAGCTTTAATTTTAGTTGTGCTTCGCACGTCCACGTAGCGTCACAATGATATATATCTGTTTCAATAAGGTGTTTAAAACGCACGATGTCACACACACAAAAAGCCTGAAGCTTGATGCGGGTACCCCAGATTACGAATCACTGCTGTCACATACAAATTTTACGTCCCAATTATCCCTTAATTGAGAAAAAAGTTACTAATTTGTATGGGCGTTTGGGCGCGAGATCTCTCAGACCACACCATGCTTCTGATGTGGGTCCCTTCCCGCACTGGTGTAAAAGATTATTTATAATAAAAGTTGACAAAATTGATATATTTCTTACTTATTCCATTGTTCATTCATATACTATTGTAAGTTATATAACAAAAACTGCTTTACTTTTTTAATTAGATGGAAATATATACTGTGGTCTGTGAGACTTTAGCTCCATATATTTGTGTAAAAATGAAATCACGTCCATACTTATAGTTTAAAGCAATTGATTAGAGTGTCAATTGAAAAATGCTATAAAGGGATGTCCTTCTGTTTTGTTTCAATTCATGGGACTAATTCTGCATGCGCGAGTATTCAAGAAGAACAGAAGAGAACAAAGTAGAAAGTACCTCAGGGCCTGCAGGCTCTTTCATCTATGAGGCATTGTTCTCTGACCTCTTACTGTTTCTCTTTCTATCTCCTTCAAACTAACCTCTTTCTTCTTCGTCACTGCTTTCAACCCCAACCACATTTCCTTTACTATACTCTATATATCTATACTGTATATGTATGCATACGCGACTAGAAATCTCCTAGGACAAGGTACGAGTACGTTGTTTAATCAGGCCTTGTTAAATGCGAGGTAGTTGCCCGAAGAAATATCCTCAGGCTCCTGTCCTTATGCATTCTAAATGCGTTAGCTAATAGTCTTCAGAAGTTGTGAAAAATCGGCTGTTTTAAAGGACCCTCTTCTTCCTACACCTTAAAGAAGAAATACAACGAGAATTCTTTTACAGGGTGGCCGCAAAACTTGATTATTATTATTAATTAATCAATATTATATAACTTAATTTATATAATATATAATTTGTATAATAAATAAACAATATAATTAATAAATTATTATTATTGTAAGGTTTTCGAACACCTTACTTCATTTCCTAAATTCCCTGATTTGTTCCTGACTAATTTTTTATTTTGCCATACAATTAATATTCAAAGACCACATTTCAAATATATTTATTTATTTTGACGAAGAACAATGACTTAAAAAATAATTATAACATTTTAAAGAGAAGACTTGAATTTTTAACCGAATTGTTGAATTTTCAACCTATGGATCGAAGTTTAAAACAAAACAAATTGAACTTCAACTGAAAATAGTTGCATTTTCAACCAAATGATTGAATTTTTCAGAAGACAGTTCAATTTGCAGCAAGAAAAGACAAATTTAAATACTTCGATTGAATTGAAATTAAAATACTTGAATTTTCAACAAAATGTATAAATTTTCAACCAAGTGCAGTCAAACACGGCATAGCGCACCCGGAGATAATAATGCCGAGAATTGACGCCACGCGCGACTATGGGTGTAAGGGGTTGCTGCTGAATATTTAAGGCAAAAAAATGGAATTATCAACAAAAATATAAATGCTCGACAAAAAATGCAATAATTTATAATTTAGGCAAAAAAAACAAGAATTTCCAAAAATATAATTAAATTTTAATTAGAAAGTTTGAGGTTTATCCAACTAGTTTAATTTTTACCCATAAATTGTTGAATTTTCAGCCTACAAAGATAAATTCTCTTCAAAAAAATAATAGTTGATATTTTAACCAAAAAGGTGAAACTTTTACCAAAAGCGAAGAATTTGTAACAATATATATATTTTCAAATACAGTTACGTTTTAAACTAAAAAATATATATTTTCTACAAAAATGGAAAAGATAAATTTTCAGAAAAAAAATAATTTTCAACGAAATAGTTATATTTTAAATGAAGATGAATTTTCAAACAAATAATTAAATTTTTAATCTAGAAATATGAGCTCTCTACAAAAATTGTAATGGTTGATTATTCAAGAAAAGAAGATACAAATTCTACCAAACACGATGAATTTCAAAAAGAAAAGGACGAATTTTTAACCGAAAAGATTAATTATTCACCAAACAAATCAAATTATCAAAAAACTGAATGAATAGCTAAAAAAATAGCTAAAAACAAACTGTTGCATTTTCAACCAAAAAAGAGGAAATTTTCAATCGAAAAGATCAGTTTTCTAAAAAAAAGAATTTTTAACAAAAAATGAAAAAGTACCATTTTTACGAGAAAAAAAGAATTTGTAACAAGATGGTTCCATTTTCAAACGAAGGGGTGAATTTTCATCTAAAAAAATAAATACTAAACAAAAAATGATTTTTTTTTTAGAAAAGAGGTTACACCTTCAACCAAGTGATTGATTTTTTAACTAAAAGAACTGAATTCTAGACGAATAATGTAATAGTAAATATTTATACCAAAAAATATTACAAATTAAAATGAAAAACAGTTCAATTCAAGCAAAACAGACCAATTTTCAACAAAGTACTTCAATTTCCAACCATTGGAGCTTAATTTCCAACCAAAAATGTGCATTTTTATACAAAAATGTGTAATTTCTACTGAGACAGGTGGATGTTTAAACCAAAAGAACGGAGTCTCAAAAAATGGTTAAATTTTAAATCCAAAAAGACGAATTCTAATAAAACAGTTAATTTGTTAATTTACCTTATTTTTCCCTGACCATTAATCAAAGATAACTTTCTCCTCTATAAAAAATCATCGTTTTTTAATTAAACTCTTTCATATTCTAAAAGCTTGAGTATTCCATTTTTGAAGTATTGCAAATTGAAAAATTTTGAAGATAAATGTGAACTTGACATAATTGAAATAAATTTGAATATCAAATTAATCATAATCTATTCTCCTCTTTTCTGCTAGAAACTTCAAGTACATGAAGAAAATTGATTTTGGATTGAACTAAAAAATTAAGTGAAACTGGGACATAAAATTTCAAAGAATACAGCAAAGCTTAAGATCTGCATACACATTTTATGGTTTTTATAACATTCATGGAGGAATTTAGATTTTTCATATGACAGCCAGTTCTACCATAATAATATATTATATTATTTTAGTTATTATAGGAAAAGATTTGAGAGAACCGAAGAATTATTAAATACAAACACGTTTTAAACAAACAACTTTATAAGCAGTTAACATATAAAGACAACAATCGAAATAGAGCATCCGAAAGTGGTAAAGAAAATCAGCGGAATAAGAATGCGCACTGATTCTAGCTCTTTTCCCGTTTCCCATAGATTTGATTTTTTTGAAAGAGTAAAAAATGCATTCTTCCAGTGACAGGTCAGACTATACCTATTAACCATGGTATAGTTGCGTTGACTTGCCGTAGATACGGCAAATTTGGTATTTGGTCCAAATTACATAACCTTACGGCAAAAAAAAAAAAGAACAGGTTCCTTCACGATTTACATTTTTCCCATCTTTGTGTTCCCTTATTACAACCACAGTGCCGTTGGTGCTCTAAGAATGCAAGCAATATTTTTGACCTGTCCCAGCATATCAAATCACTCTTTAATTTTCGAAATGGTGTTTGATTTATTAACCAGTGATTTGAGAAGTGGATTTTCTCTTTTCTTCATTAAATATAAGGTGCTTTCTACTATTATCGGAATTAAATTTATCTTATTTAATTCCACCAAGGTATCAATAATCTTCTCTGCATTTTTCTTCAGTTTCATGCCTATTATGATTGCAAAGGTATTTCAAGAGAATAACGAAAATGCCGTGAGAATCTTGATAATGAAATCCTCTCCGATAATCTAGAAGGTTCACGATTTACTCTGAATCCTAAACTTCATCGAAGTATCTCAAACCAGGGCAAATCCATTTTATCATGAGAGATACAATGGAAATGTTGCTAAATAGAATTTGTACCAAACACATTATGATACTGTTTCAGTGAATTGAGCCCCCAACTTTATGTCTCGCACTTAGGCACCACTACTCACTGGTTATTAAGGAATCGAATAGTGTTGTTTCCAAGCAAATACGCGAAACTACTTCGATTACTTTGGTCATTTCTATTTAAGTTACCAAATACAGTCGACGCTACTTACCTTGCCGCTATTTCCTTGCCGCTTCCCATAACTCTCGCTCGAGCTCTTCCCCCACCCCGACCGCGACGGTTCGGCATTCGAGAATTGTTCCGCTCGCTATTTACGTTGCCGTCAATGATTTAGGTCTTTTAAGGCAATTTTAAAGTGCAAAAAGTCATTATATGCTTTGTTAATGAGGCTTATAAAAGAATTTCGAAATCATAATATTTATGTCTTATGATAATTTCTTTGTCACATGGGATAACAACAAGTGTGGCAAATTTAATCAAAGATTTATCAATAATTCGTAAATAGTAACCTATTTTTCACTTTATTCCGCGAGAGAACGATGTGATCACAATTTTTTGGAATCAAATGTGAGATAATCACTTCTACAATATATATTCTGAAAATCGAACTTTCTCTGTTTGTAAACACTGATCCGCGCGCGGCAACGTACGTAGCGTGCGAAACAATTCGCATCAAAAACCACGCATCAAGATTAGACTCGACAGTGGGGGAACATCTTTTCCAGGAAAATTACTCCCCTACGATCCCATTTGCGGCAAGGTAAATAGCGTTGACTGTAATTTCTCTTAAGTTGTAAATTCCGATACTCTGAAGTTCATCTTCTTCACAAGGGCTTTTGCGGCTAAACCATCAGGTCCAGAAACTTCAACCAGAGATCTTATAATGAGTTGCGCTTTACGCAAAGAAATGGTGGCAAATGAAAAGATCCCATCTTCATTTTAAATCAATTTGAATTCAACAGTTTCTTTGGGAATAGTTCGATTTTTCTCGTGTTTTTGTCCGTGGGGATTTTATTGAACGGATTGAAATTATACACCATCATGACAAATGGACCTTGATTTAGAAGCAAACCCCTAGTTTTTACAGTTTTTTTGTAATATTTAGAATTACGGGGACGAGAAAATGATTAGACCACATGTTGTGAAGTAACTTTTTGTAACTGAGTTTTCCATTCTTTGATAAGGCAATCATCAAACACTTTGGTCGAATTTTTGGCGATGATAGCTGATTTATAGTAAAAAGTCGGTTGTGTTAGAGTGCTTTGTAATTGTTGTATGTTTTCCTTTAGGAACGGTATCGTGATAACCAGAGTTCCTTGAAGACTGATAGAATAAACGTTCGATAGAATGACACAAACTGAATACCCTAACGGCTTTTTCTAATGATTAGAGAAATAATCTTATCCTGGATTTGCACATCTTCACTAGTGACCATCACTGTTTGAAAAAACATGCAGGACTGTTTCAATGTACTTGATAAGACGATTCATCCATTTTTCCTCGATTAGCACTCCGAGAACATTAAAAATAAAGAGCGCAAAGGAAAAGCAACAAAGTTTTTAAATTTTACTTTGAGTAGCATAGTGAAAAATAGTTTATCCGAAGTGATTCACCGTAATCTGTTTGTTGGATACGCAATTAAACAACTTTTTAGGAAATTTTCAAATTATTTAATCTTCTCTTTGAATCTAAATTAGTGCGAATTAATGAAATCACAGAAGAAACAAAGGATAAAAAGTGATTCAGGTAAAAATGCTTTTACTAATCTCGGCATAAAAAAATAAATATATGAGGATGATATATAAATATTTGAACAATTATATTTTCATATCCTAAAGAGCCTAATCAATCGCAAATACATTTTTCTTTATGTTGAATGTAACGTTCCTTGTTCGATGGTACACTAAAAAGAATGCTTTATCTGGTTTAGCTAGACGTTTAGTTGGGCTCTCCTTTTAAATAAATCGACGATTTTTTTCTAATTAGGACACTGGCCAACACATTTTCATATTCTTTAAATATTAAATATTAATAATAAGGAAAAATTAAATATTGGCCTGGAAAATTGAGGGAATTTTGAAAAAAAGTTACGCGGTCATCCTGATATAATAATCATGCGGGTTATATTTTTTTTTGCAGTTGCTTCCTCCTGACGATTATATTTTTAGTTAAAAGTGTTATTATTTATTGAAAATTCCACAATTTTATTGTAAGTCATCCTTTTTGGTTGAAAATTCAACTGTTTCGTTGAAAATTAAACTTCCTGGATTGAGGGTTGAACGATTCTTTGGAATATTCGTCTTTTTGAATAAAATTAACTGATTTAGGCTTTAAATGACAATCTTTCATAGTTGAAATATCTACTATTACGTTATTCGTAGAAAATGCACTTTTTCATAGAAATTGAACTACTTGGCTGAAGGCTGAACGACTTTGTTCAAAAATCATTTTTTTTTTTTTTTGTTAAAGATTTATAATTTTATTTGAAAGTTCATATCTCGTTGGTTGAAAATTAGTTTTTTTTAATTTATTTATTTTGGTACATCTATGGTTCAACTATGGTCAACATTTGGTTAAAAATTATTGTTTTGGTTGGCAACACAACTATCTGGTTAAATATTCTCCTACATTGTTGGAAATTAAAATATTTTGTTAAGGTCATCGTTTTTGGTCGAAAGTTTAACGGATTTGTTGAAAATTCGTCCTCTTGGAGTGGTCATTTTACTAAAATAAGTAAGTAAATTTGAAATTTTTGAATTTCTGTCTGAAGTCGTTTTATTCCGTTTATTAAGCTTTTTAAGTTTACATATTAAAGGATTCCAATTGAACAATTTTTATATCTAAAGGATGCATTTTACATTATTTAATTGACAGCCACAAATACGCAATAGAAAACAACATATTTTATGTGTTAATAAATCAATATTTAAATCTCAAGATCGCTGAAGTTTATTGGATCCCTTACGCAGACAAGAAACTAAATCATTGTTGTAACAATCTCATAAAAACTGGGTAATTATATTCAATCAGACAAATACAAAATACAAAATCCAGAATTGCTTCTTAGTACGGGGGTATGTCGAGGGTATGGTGTTTACTGTCTGGTGAAGACTGGAGGAGCAATCCCACTGGAGCAATTTCGCTTCCGAAGCGTGAATAAAATATTTTCCTTCTCCCCTAGGTATTGGTTCAACTGTATTAACATAAGCAGCATGTTATTAGCTTGTCACAATAAATATGATATGTGTTTCTTTGGGAATTTTTAACTTTTTAGCAAAAGAATACATTTACACACTTTATTTGATTTATTTTTTATACAGAAAATAATAGCAGAAAAACAAGTCTACAATTCTAACAAAATTTGCAATTTTATCAAAACTGAAAATGTTCAAATGTCGGTTAGCGTTCAACGTTTCATAACAAGGAAAGGTCTCCAACCCGAACTCACCGATTTAGATGATTTAAATATATGTTGTAGAATATAAAAGAATAAGAAACACGTATTTTTTTATCGGCTAATATTCACTTTTAAGGGGGGACCACCCCTAAAGTTAACCACCAAAAAGCGTTTTTTTAATATCTACTTAAAATGAATATTTCTTAATGAAACAAAATGGAGGTTATTTTTTATAAAAAAGTTAAGTCATCCATGATGTTTTGACAAGTAAGAGTGGCTATCCCTATTTTTCAGGGGTTGAAAACATATTTTTTTAGCATAATTTTATAAAAAAAAGTTTGAAGCGAGTAAAAAAATTGGAAAAATATTTAAACATTATTAATGATCAAATATAGTTGATGTCTTTCATTATTTTCATAAATATTACCCCTGAGGAGGTTGAACTACCTCTAACACAAAGTAACAATAAGAGTGTACTTTAATCCATAAGACTTCGTAGAAAGTTTGTATATAGGAGATATCGAGGTTGCTCATTTCAAATCTGCAATCGTATTTTGCAAATTAATAATGGCAGATCCAATATGGCGGACAAAAATGTTGAAAACAAACCAAATTTTTATGAAATTTTGTATGCAGAGGTTTTTGAGCTCAATGATTACAAAAGTTGCCAGAGAAAAAATAATCTATATATAATTATAAATAAATTATGTCTATATAATTATATATGGTCATACATCATTTCATAAAAATATTTTATGAAACATAAATTTCACGAAAATAAATGTAAAAGTCATTTGAAAATAGTAGCTTTTCAATTTTAAGAAAAAAAATAATAGATGTGAATATAAAAATTGAAATGACCATGGTGTATATCTGATATATGATTTTCAATTCCCGGTAATATCCCGTTTTTTGCCGATCAATAATTAATTTTTCCCGGTAAAATTAAAAAGTAAAAAAGTTTTGAATTATTTGAAACGATTGATAAAGATATTAAAAACTTTATTTAGAATAGAACATTTTGGAAAAGAACCATAATTCTGAGCTGCAACATCATGATCAAATAATTTATTATCATGGGAATTACAATTCTGATTTCAAATGAAGAATTTTGTAAAATATTACAATTCTGAATTTTAAAGAAGATCTCAAAGTCTAGCTTAGAATTATTAACGGAAATTCTCTGCCACAAAGTCTGACTTAATTTTTTTACAGAAATCCCCTGCTCCAAGATACAATTACATTTATTTTCAAGGAATACCCTTTTTATAAATAACAATTATTTTCTAAAATTTTCCGTTTCATGTAAAAATCATCTGTTCCCTGCTAAACAGATCATTATTTACAAATTTCCTGTTCTTAAGTAAAAATTATAATTCTCTAAATTTATTTCCTCTCGTTTTCAAAAATTCAAATAGATACGACTTCTTACATTGAGCAGCAATTTTTTGTATTCCCTTCTTCGTAATTAGAATTAAAAATCTTCTATATAATTCCCGTTTCATGTAAAAAATTCCCTTTCCAATTCAAATTCGCTATCTCAGAATTATAAATGTTGTAGAAAATTCTTTGTCCCAAAGTCAACATTTTAATTCTGCGCTGAAATTTCGTGTCCCAAAGTCATAATCATAATTCTTTACAAAATTCCCTGTTCCAACTAAGAAACATTATAATTCTTTTAAAAAATCCAGTGCATCAAATCAGAATTGTAATTTTTTCGAGAAATTCTCTATTCCCGGGGAGAATTGTTTTTCCTTATTCTCATCGATTTCCAGGTTTTCCCGATTCTCCTTACAGGTCGACGCTATGGTTTTATAAAAAAAAACCCCAATGTCTTTTGTTTTGATCCAGCGCCCACTAAACTTGTTCCATTGAGTAAAAATAAGTATTTTTTAAAAAGTTTCAACCGCGGTTCTGGGGCTTCTCCGTAAAAGTAATGTGTCTGGTACGATCAGTTGAATTTCCTACAAAATACTTGTTATTTCTACACAACTTAACGATAATTAATAATCTTCATTACTTTGGGGCTGTTTAAGGTCTCAAAACCTTCATTTAAAGATTTTATTACTGAAAAAAATGTTGGCTTTTTTTAGGACACCCCAGTAGATATCCTAATAATGCTAGTATAAAAATTGCAACTACCCTCAGAAAACAATTTGGTTGAATCAACAAAAATGTGTTGGTCCAGCTATAGAATATGGTGATTATGTAAACAAAAAAATATTTGGTTGGTCCAACACACTTTTTTGGTTGTTTTAACCAAATATTTGGGTAGATGGAGTATTTGGTTGATTCAACAAAAATTGTTGTTGGGCCAGTCTAATATTTTGTTGAATCAACCATAGTGTGTTTGAATTAACCAAATGTTCATGTATAGCCAAGAAAACAATTTGTTTTGTTTAAGAAATTTTTTTTGAACGTTGAAATGAAAAACAGACAAATACAAAAGTTGAGAAAGTAGAACTGCAGAAGGAAACGATAGAAATGATGAAAAATTGAAAAGGAAAAGTTTGTTGGAAATTCAGTGGATAAAAGTAAAGTAAAGTTGATGAAAAATGAGTAATTTCCAGTTTATACGTTTGGACGTGTTTGTTTCCAGCAACTGGAAATAGTTCTTGGGATCTTACCGCTTTTCGGTCTAGAGCCGTCTCATTTCCGTCGACCCTCCGTGGCAGGATTTGTCGAGTGGAAGGATCCTGCAAAGCTTTCGCGTTTTTGAAGGGAGTCTGCCGACTCAGGGTCGCATCCCTGAAAGCTTCCCGTGTGTATCCGCGAAGTCATATTCCATTTCGTTCTGCAAGTCCTTTCGCATACGCACGAACGGGCTATTGACGTGCACTTATTCTCAGATGGAGGGTGCAAAATCTCAGAAAAGGGAGAAAAGAAAAAAAGCCTCGAATACAGTTCGAAATACTAAGAGAAATATCATATTCTGGGTGTCTACCTGAACCGGAAAACTGGGATAAGGCCGGGAATTTTGTTCATCGAGGAAATCCCCGAAAATTACCGGGAATATGATTCAGTGACATGGATTTTGTATTCGATTGTATTTGAATGAATATTAAAAGTGTTTTGACATTTTATGTGTATTTTTTTACGTTTAGAAATATTTAGTCTTTGTTTCTAGAAGAATAGAAGAATGATTAAAGTTCTGACTTTCGACAGGGAATTTTGGAATGTAATGACACTTTTGAGTTGGTTCAGGAAAGTTTAAAAAAAAAGTAGTAATTCCTCGTGTAATTCTGAGTTATACTTTTATGGTTAAACTAAGTATAATGAAGAATAATTATAATTTGGAACAGTGAGTTTAAAAATATATATATAACTCTGACTTGTAATAATGAGTTTCCCAACAAAATTACATTGTCGAGTAGGAACAGGAAATTTTCTAAAGGAATTGTGATTCTGATTTGAAACAGGTCATAGGACAGGGAATTTTGCAAAAGAATTAAAATTCTGTTTAGGTCATCAAATTTTCAAAAAGAAGTATAATGAAGTATCCTCGTGACTTGGGACAGTGAGTTTTCGAGAAAAATTATAATTTTAAATTAGAACAAAAAAATTTTCACAGAAATTATATGTAATTCTGAACTGAATCAAAGAATTATCAAAGAAAAAACATCATTCAGATCTGGCAAAAGGACTTTTGTAAACGATTTATAATTCTGACAAGTATTAGGACATATTAATTTGATAAAGAAGTATAATGTCCCGAACGAAAAAATAGAAAATTAACCGGGGTTAACAGGGAAATGACCGGAAATTAGTCTTTCTATCAATTTGGATAGTAGGGAATTTACTTAAAGAAATAGAAACAAAAATGGCTTATAAACGGTGTTAAATTATAGATTACTTTTACCGACATCTTAAAGTTACATGGTTCTGTTCCATGCTAAATGGGTTCATTACCGTGCTAAATTCAGCTATTAGTTTTTTTATTCGAAGCGTCTCGTCATCCCGAAACTCGGTATGAGTAGTCAAAGACGTAGCCTTTAAAATTTCATATCGGCCAGGAAAAGCCGTTTTTTAGATTTTAGTGGCCATCTTTGATTGAAGAATTATGTGAGAGTCAAAATAATTGAACAAAATTACATTCCATAGCCTTTAGAGCTACATAATATAATTAATTTTGCTATGTATAGTTTACCTCTTCCCACTTTGACATAGTTTGTTGCCAATTAAATTGTCGTCTCTCTAATATGTAATAATCTGTACAATTTGACTAGTCCTCATGGCAATGAAAATTTTAAGCGGAAACTTGGTGACGTGGAACCGCAGATTTCCCAACAATGACGAAGGTCTCAGATAATATGGTTGTGTGCTCCATTATGACAGCACAACACTGAAACGTGCAGCTTTAGTTTCTGGGTAACCAGGAATTTCATTATCATTTTAGACGTCGCGGAAAGCAATTATCGGAAATTTAGTTTAGCCGATGGTCAGCAGAACGCTTTCGACCAACTCGCATTGGTGCAAGTTTCAGAGAGGACTCGATTTCAAACTCATTACCTCTTGTGTTCATTTTTTTCTGCAAAGTTGGTATGGTAAACTTTTTACAAAATCTGCAGTAATTCGATCCGAAACAGTAATTGTGGTTCCACAATCCATATCCCTCCTATATTGAATATCCTTGAAATTGATATTTACTTATCCGATTCTCAAAAAAATAGAACAGATTCTGAAAGAAGATTCACATAATTCATTGAAGATTTGATTTTTTCGATTAATCAATAACAAATAATCGATTCTTGAATTAAATTTTCAAAAATAATACTGACTTTGAATCAACAATAATAAATAACATGGTGGCCACGAAACCGTGGAACCGAGAAATAACAATACATTTTTTGCTGGGAATTTGACACACTTTTAAAGGAGAAA
This sequence comes from Belonocnema kinseyi, assembly GCF_010883055.1. Lineage (NCBI taxonomy): Eukaryota > Metazoa > Arthropoda > Insecta > Hymenoptera > Cynipidae > Belonocnema > Belonocnema kinseyi. The sequence goes on from NC_046660.1 coordinate 84,979,583, forward strand.
TCTATCCGATCACTGGAAATATCGCAAATTTTATATTACATCACATTATGCAATTTGAAACCATTTTGATTTTAACTTTTTTTTAGTTCAGTTTAAAATTTAACTTTTTCAATTGTGAAATCATTCAGTTTACAATGCGTAATTCTAAAATCTTTTATTTAAAAAAATTTCAATTTTAGTTCCTCAATTTTAGTTCCTCATTTTTAAGCGTACATTTTCAATTTAAAAAAATATTAAAAGCACTTTTGAAGATTTAAAGAATTAGAAAATTAAAAAAGTCTAAATCTGAACATTTTGGAAAAAAACTTTTTAAAACAGTATTCTACTTTGAAACGCTCGAAAAAATATGTGTTTAAAAATTTTTTCTGAAATTATTAATAAATATATCGTTGTGGGGTTTGTTAGGCTTAATAAATACACTCTTCAAATACATTAAAAAAATTTTAATTTATTTTATGTACTTTTTATACATAAAAACGTCAGTCAAAGTATACTCCTCAAAAAGTAGGTAGGTCCGCGATGTTCTAAAAATCTCAAGAATGGGCGGTCCAAAACGAAAAAAATTTAACAATTTTAGATTAATTATAACTCCATCAACCGGCTAAACTAGGATTATTTTATAATTTTAATCTCAACTATTTTTTGTGTGCAAAAGACTGTGAAAATAGCCCCAATTTTTTCGTTTTTATTAGTTTTTTCGCGGCCGTTTTCTTATTTTTGGATGTATATCAGAAATCCTAGTTCAGCCGGTAGCTGCAGTCATACTGAAACCAAAACTGTTTAATTTTTTTGTTTCAGACTACCCATTCTCGAGATTTTTACAGCAGCGCGGACCTACCTACTTTTTGAGGAGTTGGCTTTGACTGAATTTTTTATGTATAAAAAGTGCATAAAATATAAATGAATTATTGACTCTTAAAAATAAACTTTATTTCGAGTGTTAAAAATTAAACAAGAATTGAAATGAAATTGCTTCATACACTCATAGGCTTTAAAATATAGTTTTAGATTAAAATATTATATTTTTAACCCATTCCATATAATAAAAATAATTTAACTTAGAAGGATCGATGTATAAAAAACGTTTAAATTTCACATTTCTCATTTTAAATACAAGGATCAAAATTTTGGTATTTATTTTTTTTTTCAAATTGGAAGAGGTACTTTTTTACTTTTAAGATTTTTATGAGTTATAAGAGGGAAATTTTGGTTTTGATGTGTTCTGAGTTGGAAGACAAACATTTATTTTATTATTTTTCAGATTTTTATCCGTTTTGAAAGTGAAAATATTGGTTTTCAAGTTTCTCTAAAATGGTTAAAATGTTTGAGATTCAATCAAATTTCTTCAAATCCTTGGAAATAATACAGGATCAATCGAAATTCATTTAAATTCCTTGGAATCTGCTAGACTTCCTATAAATCCCTTTATATCCTTAAAAAAACCCGGAAATATTTCGAAATTTTTGTCAGTCGAGTAAAATCGCGTTAAATTCTTTGACAATCATTGAAATTCTTTAAAATCTCTTATAAATTCTTGTAATTCCGTGAAATTATTTTTAAAATTTTGAAAGAATTCTCTTAAAATCTCTTAAGATTACTTCAAATCTCATCAATTCTTTACAATATTTGAAAATTTCATGAAATCCCATGTGGTAGGATTTCTTGAAATCAACCAAAATCTTTTGAAATAAATAAAATAAAATAAAATTCTTTTGAAATCTTTAGGTATCTCGTGAAATCTTTTAAAATCCACTAATATCTCTTTAAATTCCTCGAAATCTCTTAATTGCAAAGAAATCTTTAAAAATTCCCGTAGTACTTTGAAAATTCTTGGAAATTTTTCACAATCTGTTGAAATCGTTTAAAATCCTTTAAATACTTTGAGAGTCCTTTTAGAAGTTATGACATACTTCGAAATCTTTCTAAAAAATTTGAAGTCCTTCGAAATCGTTTTTGAAAGAATCCGAAATCTTTTGTCATTTTTTTTATATTGAAATCTTTCGAAATATCTTAAAATCCATTCAAGTCTCTTAAAATTATTCGAAATTCCGTAACATTCTTTGAAATATTTGGAATTCTGTTGAAATACTTTGCAATATAATTTCTTTAAATCCATTAAAATCTTGATAAATCCCGTTAAAACCCTTTTAAACTAATTGAAATCCTTTACAATCTTTTAGAATTCCTGCAAATTTCGTTAAATTCGTTAAAAATGTTTGAAATTCCTTGCAATGGAAATTCTTGCAATCCATTAAAATCTTGCAAGACGCTGTGAAATCCTTTAAAATCTAAAAATTACCGTAATTATTTGAAAATCCTTGAAAATCTTTTAGTCTCTTGAGATCTTTCATAATCCTTTGAAATCACGGAGTCCTTTAAAAACTACAAAGATAATTCAAATTCTCTTAAAATTTCTTGAAATTTAGTAAACATTTTTAAATACGCACTTCAAAATCGTTAGCAATCTTTATAAAAAAAATGGAAGTCTTTAGAAATCGAAATTTTTAAATTCTATAAAATCCTTCAAATTCTTTGGGAATCTATGAAATTCTTCGAAATTTCTTTAAATCTTCAGGTTTTAGGTTTAGGTATATGCGATTATATATAAGTAAAGACATAAAATTTAAGGAATACCCCATTCTTTAATTCAATGCCTTATGGTGAAAACTAAAAGAATGGTATTCTTATAAAAATAAAGCGTTAAGCGGGGCTTACAAAAACTTTTTAAAGAAACTGTTAATTAAGAAGGAAATAATAATGACCGGAAACCTTGCGTAGTTTATGAAGAAGGAAGTTCGAAAACATGGAAAACCTTCCACGCATTTTAGGACCAGTTTCAACTTTTTAGGTCAAGTTATAAGCACGCGATGGATCGATTTCTATAAACATGTTCTGCTTTATGTCTGCATAAAATAAGCTTATGACCCTGCAAATCTAAATGTTTAAAATCAAATAATACAGTTTTGAAATTTATGTGTTGCGAGAATTATAGAGAGTTTGCAAATTATAGCTTAGAGCACATAATAAATTTTATGTGTTTCCAGGCCTATTATTAAATGATAAAGTAGACATAGACGATAGTACATGAAGCTTTCACATGTTAAATTTAATTTTGATATTGCTGTGACATTTTAATGTATCTTTTACATATTTCATATTTCCTAAGCGTCATTGTGACATTGAGTCGAAGTACTAAATATGGACAAAAATTTGTTTCAGTGATATAATTCTAGAAATAGTAGAGGCAAAATAATTTGGATTTTTTGTGTACAGTAGATTGAAAGATTGCAGGATTGCTTATGTGATTGCAAAAGATTCCGTGGATTATAGGAAATCATAATATGAGGAAAAATGATAGAATAATAATAATAATTCGCATTGGAATGGATAAGGTAAAAATATTGAAGGAATTAATGAAAAAAGTAGATAAACTATACAAAAGAACTATTTATTTCAGACCACTCATAATGTCATATCGAACTACACAAAAATAGCGATTCTGCAAAAATAAACTTTATACTAGAAAAATCTGTGAATATCCTTGATACCTTTAAAATCTCTTTTTAATTGAAATCCATATGGAAAATTTTCTAAATCTGTTCATACCTGTTGAAACTCATTTAAAGATGTAAAATTTCCCCAAATATCCAAAATAATTAGGGATCCCATAAATCTTAATCGTCTCTCCTTGAACTGCTGGAATCCCGTAGAAATGCCTTGAAATAAAATTGACTTTATAAATCACTTGAAATCCCTTGAATATAAATTGAAATAAACTTGTACATTAAAGTTATCTAGAAGTTAAATAAAAAGAATGTTAAAATACCTTAAATTCTATTAAAAACTGCATGATCGCTAAGAATCCCTTGAAATTTAACTTATTTTCTAAAGTTTTCTAGAAATTCTTTAAAATCGTTGGACATTTTACCAATTTCCTTAAAATCCCTAGATATCTTAGAAATCCGGCTGAAGATTGAAAAAAATTATTTAAATCTTGTGAAGTTCCTCGAAATACCTTAAGATCCTTCGAAATCTGTATAGTCCCTAAGAACCCCTTGAAATTCGATAAAATTTATTTTTCCAAAGTTTTCTAGAAATCCTTTAAAATCTTTGAAAATTCCACAAAATTTATTAAAAGCCCTTGAAATTAGGTATATATCTCAAAATTCTGTAGAATGTCTTAAAACCCCAATTTGACTCAAAATTCAACAATTTTTTATAAACTCCTCTCTTTTTTGGCTAAAAATTCAACTATTTTGGAGAAAAAATTTGGTTGAAAATTCAAATTTTGGGTTTAAATATTGAACTTAAATTTTTGTTCATTAAAAATTCGTCTATATAGTTTTGATTTTAAATTTAAATTTGATTTTAAATTCCTCTCCTTTGGTTTAAGATTAAAACATGATGTTAAAAATTTGTCTTTTTTAGTTGAATTCATCTGTTATTTTATTTAAAATTAAAATCTTTGGGTTGAAACATCTACTATTACATTATGCGTTAAGAATTCGTTTTATTTTTTCTTAAAAATTAAATCACTTAGCTGAACTACTTTGTTAAAAATGTATTTTTTAGAAAAACGTTCATTTCTTTGATTAAAAATTTGGCTGCAAATTCCTATTTTTTGTTTAAAATTAGTTTTTCAGCGCAAAAAGGAACTTCTCCATTTTTGGTTGAAAAATCACTTATTTTAGAGATAAATTTTTTATTGTCTTGAAGGTTCAACAATGTGGATGACATTTTTTTTCATCTTAACTGCAAAATCTTTATTTATTGAAAATTCGTCTTTTTGATTGGAAAGTTCATGGCTTTTGTTAAAAACTTGAATATTTGGTTAAAAATTAGCATTTTTTGGGAATATCTACTCCTTTTTTTTAGAGAGAGAGAGAGAGAGAGAGAATTTTTCTTTTTGTTGAAAATTCAACTGTCTTCTAGAAAAGTATCCTTTTTGGCTTGAACATTTAACTAGTTCGTTGGAAATGCACTTAGGGTTAAAATTCGACAGTTTGGTGAAAAAATCATCTTTCTAGTTAGAAAACTGAACAGTTTGGTTAAAAATTCATCTACTTTGTTGAAACTCTATTTATTTTGTTGAAAATTGAAGTATTTTATTGAAAAGTTATAACTTTTGGTCGAAAATTCCTCCCTTTGGATTAAAAGTTCACCTCTTTATGGTAGAAAAGTCAACTTTTTTACTGAAATAAATAAATAAAAATAGTAAATCTATCAATTTTAATCTAAAATGTTATTAAGTTTATCCATTTATAAAAGAGTCTACATTAGGAATTTCATAAGATTGAAATGCTGCTCCTTAAATATTGATAATAGTCTGAGAAAAATCAGAGAGTTTTAAAAATAAAGTTTTTCTTCCGCTCTAATTAATCTTTTACAGAAAATAAGTCTTCTTTTCAAGCTTAATATTGTTAAGCCATAAATTAAGCCCTTTTTAGCTTGAAGCTGAATTTCAGTTTACTTTCTGTTTTTAAAAAAGGCCCCTTTCTCTTAAAACTGGAACCTATTTCTTGAAATAAACTTTTTTCTATGTATTAAATTGAAACATTTTCTCTTAAATGCAGACACATTTTAGTGAATCTAAATGTAACAATTTCAAGGTGTAACAATTAAAACATTTTTCATTTGATTTGAATAATAAAGAATATTTCTATTTAAATGATTCCGCATTGTCCAGATTCCACATTAAAAAATTGTCTGGCTTAAAGTTTAATTAAAAACTTTTACTAATTAACAAATGGCATTTTATTTAGTTCAAAATAATATTTTTTATTTCTTTAATTTAGAGTATAAAATTTTACTCAAATTTTTCTCATTCAAGATTGTTTCATTTAAATCAGTTTCAGTTTAAATCAGTCATTAGTATAGTTAATTACCATAATGTAATTAGTAATGAAGTTTTTCACTTACTTCTTCGTAAAAGTTTCAATTTCAAAAAATCCAAGTTTAAATTATTAAAATTTTTGTCTTATGAAATCCTCCGAAATTTAAACAAATTCTATGTTCTCTACTATTGTCATTTTCATATTTTATACCTTTTAAATTTTAAATTGTACAATTTTCAATTTTTTGATAATTTTTTGAATTAAACTTGCATTTTAAACGCTTCATCATGTTACTATATAGACCACATTTTTCAATAATGGAATTACATGGATTCTGAATATTTCTAAAATGGTCACGATTAACTTTTAATTGAATCAACTTGTAAAGTTTCCAACTGCACTTGACTACTTTTTTCAATTAAATTAAAGTGTTCTTTTTTTTCAATTTTCAATTGTTCGAAAACTCAATTTGTCGATTTTTAATATTTTGACAATGCAGACTTCTGGTATCTTATATTTTTTATTCTTAAATTATAAGTCATGCTCGAATCTGACTACAAGAATCATTAAAATATTAAATGTATAATCGCTATCTCGCTAAATTGAACACTGATATCCCATCGGCCATAAAATAATTAAGTGCAGATTTTTATCGTGCACTTTGTAAACATATATAAAATTGCAATTTTCTCCAATATTTCGTTCTAAGTTTCGAAAATTTTATAATTAAAAATTTGTCATAAGGACAACCGCAGGATTTCACCGGGAGCGGGTGCTAATCTGAAAAATTGCACCCGCTTCCAGCGAAATCGCGGTAAAATTTTAGCCACAACCACGTCTCACAACCGTGAGATAGCTGGTTACAGTCTGTAAAGGAATCAATACGACGATCCAACAAAATCCTCGTGCACCCTAAGAACACGGAGTGACCCAAGGACAAACGCCTTCTGCATTTTTCCCGCAAGTGTTCTAGCATATTGTTGACACGCAGGGATGCTTTTTAGGCTATTAGCAAGTGAAAGCTTGGCACCTCCAAGAGCGCCGATGATAAGGACGATCAGTTTAACAGAATATTCCGGGTACAATCGTTGCAACTCCCTTATAAGGTCTCGATACCTCTCTTTCTTTTCATTCTCCTCGGCTATGATGTTTTTGTCAGCTGGTGCCGAAAATTCGATAACGAACATGGTTCGCTTCTCGAAGTCAAGAAGAACCATGTCAGTCCTCGAGTGAGCAACAGAAACAATTGTCAAGAATATAAAGTTCCAGTATATGCGGCACTTCCCATTCTCGACAATTGACTCATTTCCCTAGGAGCATTTAGAGGAGCAATATTAAGGTGACAGAGATGGTAATAAAGCACTCTTAGTGCCGCATTGTGCCTTTGAATGTAGGTCGTTCCGGCGTGTGTTGGACAACTAGATAGTATGTGAGCTAAATGCTCGGGGTGTGCATGGTACGCCCTGCAGCTATCATCGGGAATGTCTTGGCTCAAAATGTGGCGACGGTATGTTAACGTGGAAATGACACCGTCTTGGAATGCAAAATTGAAACCCTCTGTACCAGACTTCAATCCGGGCGATTTAAGGAAAGCAAACGTTAGCTCACAAGACATTGACTGATCCTTCACATTTCTGTGGAAGATACCGTGCATCCTCTTATCGAGGAGCTGTTCACGAAAGTTTTTCTCTTGTACTTTCTTAATCCAGGCTTTCAGGAGTGAATACTCGAGATAGATTAGATTTGATTCATTTTGCTCACCCCTAATACTGAAGTCAAGTCCGAGTGTTTCAGCAGCCTCCTCCGTTGCTTTGTACAGAAATGCTCCTTTGCCCACTTCTTCGTGATTCCTGACCATTTTAAGAAGAGGATCTCTTCCATTTGCAACTCTATGTGCTGTACCCAGAATAATCCTGTTGTGAAAACATTCAAGACTCAATATTCCGCGACCCCCTTGAAGGCGTGAAATGTACAGTCGCGGAACGGAAGACTTAAGATGCATGCTTTTTTTCATGTGCATAACCTTTCTTGTCCCGATATCAATAGATTTGAGCTCGTTCTTCGTCCATGGAACTACTCCAAATGAATAGAGTAGTACCGGGACGGCAAGCATGTTCGTTGCAGATACTTTGTTCCTCGCCGACAG
>NC_046660.1:84987662-84997659 GCF_010883055.1 Belonocnema kinseyi
ATTTTCTCTGACCCACCTCTCCCTCTGCTCTAGACTTCTCTTAGCGTCAGATAGTATCCGTATTCTCTCAACAATATGCTGCCTGATGGTCAGCAGCTTTGAATTGTCAAGTGTGTGATAACGGGTCCGGAATTCGCGCGCGAACACTCGAACCTTGGCGGTAAAATTCCAGCCAGATGTGATGTAGTCAATCACCCATTGAATGCGGGACGCGTACTGTCTTGCCCAGCCTATCTTTATGGCAAGTTGATGCATTCGCCTTTTGGTCTTATGATCAGCCGTTGGTTTTGTTTTATGTTTCGCATCGGCCAAATCTCTCGCTGCATTATACACACAATAATTGATAGCCCAGAGGTCGGATTCACCGGAAAAATGTCCACGAAGCTCGTCATCCATTTCAGCCAGATCTTTAGGCTTGAGAGAAACCTTGGTATTGATGTTTCTCCGGGTCGTAAAGCATCGCTCTTCCTCTATTTGATGCTTGCCCGCGGTTGGTCGTAGTGTCGCCTCTCTTTCTCTGTTTTCGGCTTGTTCTAACTGTGGTAGAGTAGGCGTTCCGCTTACATAGCCCCTTTTACGGAGTAGTTCAGCATGTTTTCGCAGACGTTGCTGCGAAAAGTGCGATAGCTCCGGGTGTTTCTCGCACCACAGAGCATGCAGCTGTGCCATGTAACCCCGTTCACGGGCCACACTCGCATCGTAGCAGTCTAGCAAGTCGTGATTAAGTTGCTCCGTCCACCCAAAGGTCACGAGATCCCACCGATCCATCGCATTGAATCCATTTTCATTGGCTCCCCCAGCTCTAGATTGGTCGGCATTGTTGGCTGACCCATTGTCGGGAGCCCTGCGCGTTCTGTTGTTTTGAATCGCACTTACTACAACTATGTTTGGTGTCGTCATTGTTGTTCCCACGAGAAGCTAGGGAAAGGGGTTCGTCCATCCTTGTAGAACCCCGCAAGCAAGGATAAGGCTGCTTACTCTGAGAGGTCGCCCAGTATCCCAGAGTCACCGTTCTAGACACATCACCCAGGTGCCATTCAGCTTTCGGCACGGTTTTCACACCTCCGCTTGGGGGTTAATTCCTTCGGGACCACCCCTGGACAATTGTCCGCGACTGCCTATTTATTTTTGTAACCATATTCAGCAGAAACCCTTGGTACAGGGACCCTCTATCCGCAACCCGAGGACGCGTTCGGTGGCTTTGTCATAGGCCCTTCGGTTTGATTCTAGAGGAACCAAAACCGAACCAAATGGCGTCGAACCCCTTTCCCTAGCTTCTCGTGGGAACAACAATTACGACACCAAACATAGTTGTAGTAAGTGCGGTTCAAAACAACAGAACGCGCAGGGCTCCCGACAATGGGTCAGCCAACAATGCCGACCAATCTAGAGCTGGGGGAGCCAATGAAAATGGATTCAATGCGATGGATCGGTGGGATCTCGTGACCTTTGGATGGACGGAGCAACTGAATCACGACTTGCTAGACTGCTACGATGCGAGTGTGGCCCGTGAACGGGGTTACATGGCACAGCTGCATGCTCTGTGGTGCGAGAAACACCCGGAGCTATCACACTTTTCGCAGCAACGTCTGCGAAAACATGCTGAACTACTCCGTAAAAGGGGCTATGTAAGCGGAACGCCTACTCTGCCACAGCTAGAACAAGCGGGAAACAGAGAAAGAGAGGCGACACTAAGACCAACCGCGGGCAAGCATCAAATAGAGGAAGAGCGATGCTTTATGACCCGGAGAAACATCAACACCAATGTTTCTCTCAAGCCTTAAGATCTGGCTGAAATGAATGATGAGCTTCGTGGACATTTTTCCGAAGAATCCGACCTTTGGGCTATCAATTATTATGTGTATAATGTAGCGAGAGCTTTGGCCGATGCGAACCGTTAAACAAAACCAACGGCTAATCATAAGACCAAAAGGCGAATGCATCAACTTGCCATAAAGATAGGCTGGGCAAGACAGTACGCGTCCCGCACTCAGTGTGTGGTTGACTACATCACGTCTGGTAGGAATTTTACCGCCAAGTTTCGAAAGTTCGCGCGCGAACTCCAGACCCGTTATCACACACTTAACAAGTCAAAGCTGCTGACCGTCAGACCGCATATTGTTGAGAGAATACGGATACTATCTGATACGAAGAGAAGTCTAGATCGGAGGGAGAGGTGGGTCAGAGAAAATCAAAATTTTTTCTCTGACCCATCTCAACTCTTCCACGATCCTCCAGTTACTGTCAACCACCCACCCAAACCAGATGAGGTCGAAGTATATTGGTCAAAAGTCTACGAAGTGCAGCATAGCCTGGGCGAAGACTCAGAAAATATAAATAGCTTCAAGGAGCTGTATGATGCCCTCATAACACCTGATCAAGAATGCCCATCCATTACTACCGAGGAGGTGAAAAAAGTATTAAGAGGGATGAAGAACTATTCCGCACCGAGACCAGATTCTATCAAAACCTTCTGGTGGAAGAAGTTTCCTTCAACCTATCAGCATTTGGCCCGTATTTTCACCTCATATTTAAAGTCGGAAGAGCCGATTCTGGAGTGATTGGTGGAAGGGCGCACAATACTCCTGCCGAAAATAGGCAACTTAGCTGACCCAAAGAATTACAGGCCAATCACTTGTCTGAACACACTGTATAAGATATTCACAGCTATCCTAAATGATAGGATTGTACGGGCAATTGAACCTGTGTGGCAAGAAATGTATGAACAACGAGGCTCAAAGAAAGGCGTAGCGGGATGTCGGGAGAACCTGCTCATCGATAGATGTGTCTGCAAAGATGCAGTCATTCTACCAGCGTGACCTATCGATGGCCTGGATTGATTATTGGAAAGCTTTCGATTCGACAAATCGTTCAGGTACGAATCCCACATGTAATTAAAAAGAAACGTTCAGTTTTTTTTACCATTGATAACCTCAAACATATTTTAAAGCAAGTTTGTAGTGGAATGTTCTATTGCGATTCTTTATGTACAATTTTACCGAACCGAATATTAAACTTTTTAAAAGTCAAGATTACAATAGAAAATCAGATTCATTTTTCCCAAAATATTTTTTATAGATTAAATATAATTGTTCATGAAAAATGTTGAAACCTAAAAAAATTATTTATTGATAAACTTATATTTTTGACCAAACTTTTTTTCTTATCACTTCTTACCACATTTTTTTAATGATGGGATTTTATTTAAAATATCTTATTTTCTCGAATCTAAGATTCTCTACAACTTCCCTATTCAATTTTTTAAGATTACATTTGTGATGCCTCAAATTATCAACAAATACTTTTGAAAAGAAAAAAATTATCAAACAAATGATAAATATTACTTGAAATTGATTAATTAATTTTCAAAAATTGGATCCACCAAATTTTATTAATTTGGTAACAAGTAATAACAAAACAATTTCTGTACAAAAAATGTTTCTTAAAAATGATTTTTATGTGTTTTAAATTTGTTTAATGTGCAATTATGTTTTCTCGGTTTAACAATACCATCAATAATTTTATTACTGTTATTGAAAGTATATTTAAATACCTTCTTGCATTCCTTGACTACAGCCTCAAGGGAAAATTGGTATTATATGACGTCATAAATTGTCGAATTTCCCAATAATCTTTGTCCCCTTTCTTTGTTTATTAACTAATGAATATATCTTGTTTTTATTGATTTATATAACGAAGAAGTTTTGTACCAAAAAATATCAATTTTCAATAAATAGGACCGAATTTTATATAAAAAAAGAAGAATGAAAAAAACAGTTGAATTTCCGAAATAAAAGATCACTTTTTTGATTTGATTTGGTTTGGTTTGATTTTCTAACAAGAAATATGAATTTCCAATAAAAAAATTTTCTGCCCTTAATAGAAAAGTTCCTTGTTGAAAGCAAGGGATGAATTTTGTATCAAAAAGACGAATTTTGAACAAAACAGTTGCATTTCCAAAAAAATAGGACTTTTTAACAAAATTGTTAAATTTTCAACAACTACAAATTAATCATTTACCAAACAGTTCAGGGAAGAATTATGAACCTACAAACATAAATATTCAACCAATTAATCTAATTTAAAAGAAAAGATTAAACTAAAAAAAAACGGTTGAATTTTGAACCAAATAGTTGGTTTTTAAAGTCAAGCTAAATTTTTTAAGAAGATATTTGAACTTTCAATCCAAACGACGAATCTTCTGTCCAAAAAGACGAATGTTCAAGAAAACAGTTAAATTTACAACGAACGCTTAAAAAAATGTTTTTTTGAATTAACAAAATTTTTATACCATATATCAAATCTAGAATTTATTTACTCTAATAAAGTTTGATTGAGTTAGGCAATGGTGTGTTTGAATCAAATAAATATTTGTTTTGATCAACTAAATATTTGTTTGAACGCACAGCAAAGAAAGAATTTGTTTGACTAAAGCATACATTTTTCTGTGTGAAAACAGATTATTTTTCAAGAAAATAGATAGATTTTTAACAGAGTACTTAAATTTCCAACAAAATAGTTGAATTTTACAACTGAACTGATAAATGCTCAACAACAAAAAAGTTCATTTTTAACAAAGATTTTCAACTTTCAACCAAGTAGTTGAAGTTTCAATAAAATGAATATTCATTCTTAACGGAAAATATATTTGATATTTTACACACAAAAAGACCGCCCGCCTCGTGGAAACATTCTCGTCGCGCGTTGGTTCTTGCGCTTCGAGCTCGATAATGTACTTACCTCGCACTCCACGCTCGGTCTTTATATATTCCTCACACTTGTGCACAGATTTTTTTAAAGTAAAGGTCAAAGCATTGAAAACAGTAATTTGGTGATACTGAATTCTCTTTTATTAATGCTCCTTCGGCTTTTACGAACACATTCTCATCACATATCTCGTGCTTCACACACGAATATGTCCCTCAAATTGTATATCATTTCCATAAATTTATATTATTTCAAAAACAGAATTTGCTCATTTCCAATTTTATTTTTGTGATTTAAACGTTACACATACGTCTGCACATCAGCCTGGCCGTTTTGTATCTCCTAAATTATATCCTAACTACTACTACTACATTTTTTTTAATAGTCAATTGAATTTTCCACCGCATCTTATTCTACATCCCAGTTGTGGTGCCCTATTCCTTCATCTCGTAATAATTCACTAAACAGTCTCTCAAAGCGTCTAGTGTGAAGAGACTACTTACAATGATAGTCCCGCGAAACTCTAATTAGTGTGGGGGGGGGGCGATTAGTTTCAACCGAGAGTCATGTCTAGTTAGTGTTTTATGCTAATAATAAATAGTTGAATTAAAAAATTTAATTTTTAATTTTTATTCTTTTTTTATGCTGTCAAAATTTGAATTTTTGATTTTCCAAGCAGATTTAAAAAGTTTTTATTATAATCTTGCAGGGTACATAAAATATTCATTTTCGTGTATTTTTTGGAATTTTGTAAATGCTATAACTCTAGTAAATTTTGGTTTTATTAAAAAAAGTGATTCGAATAAATTGTTCGTTTTTTTAATATTATGAATATCCGTACAGAAAATTTTTGAATCTTGAAAAAAACTGGTCTAAAAAATATTCAAAATGTGCTCACTTTTTGAATTTTTATCCAAAATATCTGAATATCAAACTTGACCTTCATTTTAAGATAATAATATAGTGTAACAAAGGACAATCCAATCTAAAAATTCTTTCGAAAGTTATCGTGCAAACAAACTAAACAAAAAACCATCCACAAACAGACACATTCGTCAAAACTTGTTTTTCGGATTCAGGGGCTCTCAAAACGTGGACATTTGACAAAAAAGGGGGGAGGCATCAAATTTTACACAAATCTAATACCTTCTCTGATGAGAATGTAAAAAAGTTTCCATTTTAAATAATAAAGAGTCCAATTAACCAAAATGAAGGAAGCAAGAAACTGATTTATAAAAAAATTAAAGGAAACAAAAGTACAGAATTTGACAACATGAGAAATAGTAGGGGGGAATAGTATATGATGCAGGCGGAATACTAGAGGCTTTCAGAGACTATTTTAGGAGACAATTCGGAGATGAAGCTATAGGACACCACAACTGCGATGTTGAACACGATGCGATGGAAAACGCAATTGAGAAAGTCTGTGTCACTGAGGTTAGGGATATAATTAAGCACTTGAAAAACGGTAAGGTATCGAGATGGGATACGTGCCAGACGATTGGAAAAAGGCGATTATCGTACCAATATACAAGAGAAAGGGAGATGAAAGCGATTGCAATAATTACATAGGGACCAGGTTATTAAGTACCGTAAGTAAAATATACTCAAAATACTTATTCGTCGGGTAATGAAAATAACAGAAGCAAAGATTTGGGAAGCCCAAAGTGGGTTTATGCCAGGAAGGTAATGTACGGATCAAATATTTAACATAAGGCAAATTACAGAAAAAAGTTTGAGAGTAAGAAAAAAAAGTTTTCTGTGCATTTTTTGACCTAGAAAAAGCTTTTAACAATGTAGATAGAAGTAAACTTTAGGAAGTCCTGAAAGAGTATGGAGTCAATGGATGGATCCTACAAGCTATAAAAACAATATATACAGGTAGCAAAGCGAGTATAAGGGTGAATGGAAAATTGAGTGACTGTTTCGATATTATTCAAGGAGTTAGGCAAGGATACGTTATGTCTTCATGGTTATTTATATTATTTATGGACACGTGTTTAAGAATGGCTCTGTTTGACGACGAGGGTGTGGATCTCGAAATAGTAAGGGTACGTGGGGTAGCGTTCGCAGATGATAAGGTTGTTACGGTAGAGTCAATCGAAGACTTACAAAGAATGTTGAATAAACTGGATGCAAGCAAGAAGAGCATTGGCCTCAAAATTAACGCAAATAAAACAAAAACTATGGTGTTCGAAGGAAAGAGTTAGAAAACGCTATGCAATATTTTATTAAGTGATGAGAGAATTGAACAAGTTGATAAGTTCGTATACCTTGGTAACTTATTTACTAGGGACGGGAAGAAGGGTGAGGAATTAAATAGACGCATAAACGAAGGTAAGAAGGTTATTGGTAGAGCAGGTCCCCTTATCAGAAGTAAAAATATATCAAATAAATCGAAAATGGCAATACATAATTCTATATTTGTACCGACTGTACTATACGGTAGCGTGACATGGACTTATCAAGAAAAATATAAGAGTAAAATTAACGCAATTGACATCAGATTCATGCGCATAGTATGCGGGAAAACTCTGATGGACAAAGTAAGTAACGAGATAATTCTATAATAATGTGGTGCAGAAGATACGCTAGTAGATACATGGGAAAGAAATCGGTTAAGATGATTCAGGCATGTTGAGAGAATGCCAAATGAACGACTTACGAAACAAGTATATCGAGGTAAAGTAAATGGCAGCGTGCCCATAGTTAGACCGTGGAAAGAATGGTTAGATTGTGTGAATGACACCCTAGTTAGAAGAGACATAAGAAGTCACAGAAACACGAGAGCCTGCATGAAAAAATGCATGGACATAAAAGAAGCTAGAGAAGTATGCCAGGACAGGAAAGTATGCCGGGAAATAGTTAATAAAAAGAGTATCAGTAGAGTGAATGACGCCTGAAAGAAAAGACCTTGGTTACTAATGGACCCAAGTGAGGAACCTGACATAACGACTTTGTGAGACTCTTCCATTGGGGTGATTGCTAGAGAGATTGATCAGCAACCTGGGTCGAAGCAGTGTTGCGGAACGAACGTGTTATTTACATAAATAACACGAGAATTCTGGATCAATCTGAAAATTCTCTATTCTTTCCACACACTACTCCTTTCCCCCACCGAGTGAGTCACGCCTACCCCGAAAGGGAAATGGCTTAATGGTGTAATAATAATAATAATATTTTTATCCCATATAAAAAACAGGTAACTGTTATCAAGTAAGCCGAATTTTAGAAAAATATTTAAATTCTCAACAAAATAAGATAAATTTGTAATCAAATAGTTTCATTTTTAACCCATAAAGATTTAATCTCTAAAAGAAATATGAATTTTCACCAAAAAGTTTTTCTTTCAAGAAATAAAAAAAGAATTTTTTATACGAACTGAAATATGAATTTTCATCAAAAATGTTAATTTTTAACCAAATATAGTTGAACTTTCTGCCAAAGATTTTTCAACCCAAAAAGACCAATTTCTAACCAAATCGTTCAATCTTAGACCAATAGTGTTTTCTCACTCTTTCCTTCGAACACCATAGTTTTTGTTTTATTTGCGTTAATTTTGAGGCCCATGCTCTTCATGCTTGCATCTAGTTTATTCAACATTCTTTGTAAGTCTTCGATAGACTCTGCCATAACAACCTTATCATATGCGAACGCTAACCCACGTACCCTTACTGTTTCGCGATCCACACCCTCTTCGTCGAAGAGAGCCATTCTTAAACACTTGTCCATAAATAATATAAATAACCATGAAGACATAACGCATCCTTGTCTAGCTCCTTGAATAATATCGAAACAGTTACTTAGTTTCCTATTCCCTCTTACACTCGCTTTGCTACCTGTATATATTGTTTTTATAGCTTGTAGGATCCATCCATTGACTCCATACTCTTTCAGAATTTCCCAAAGTTTACTTCTATCTACCTTGTCAAAAGCTTTTTCTAGGTAAACAAATGCACAGAAAACTTTTTTTCCTACTCTCAAACGTTTTTCTGTTATTTTCCTTAAGCTAAATATTTGATTCGTACATGACCTTCCTGGCATAAACCCACTCTGGACTTCCCAAATCTTTGCTTCTGTTATTTTTATTTCCCCACGAATAAGTATTTTTGAATATATTTTACTTACGGTGCTTAATAAGCTAATCCTTCTGTAATTATTTCACTCGCTTTTATCTCTCTTTCTCTTGTATATTGGTACGATAATGGCTTTTTTCCAATCATCTGGGACGTCTCCCATCTCGAAACATAAATTTATCAATTCGCACAGTCTATGTGGTATGCACGCGCCACCGTGTTTAAGCATTTCGGCGTTAATACCGTCTACCCCGGCAGCCTTGCCGTTTTTCAAGTTCTTAATTATATCCCTAAGCTCAGTGACACAGACTTTTTTAATTGAGTTTTCCATCGCATCGTGTTCAACATCGCAGTTGTGGTGTCCTATAGCTTCATCTCCGAATTGTCTCCTAAAATAGTCTCTGAAAGCCTCTGGTATTCCGCCTGCATCATATACCATTCCCCCCTACTATTTCTCATGTTGTCAAATTCTGTACTTTTGTTTCCTTTCATTTTTTTATAAAGTAGTTTCCTGCTTCCTTCAAAGTCGTTTTGTATTTTTATCTCTTCTTCTGCTCTAATTGTATATTTACTTTCTTTAACTAATCATTTAAGTATCCTGTTTTCGCGTCTATAATCGTTTCTACGTCCATTTTTTTCCTCATTGCTAAGACCTGCGATGTTCAAAGTTCTCTTGTACGCTTCTCTTTTTGCTTTTTGGGCAGCCTGAGTTTCATCATTCCACCACGCATCACCAGAAATTCTTCCTAGAACTGCGGTACCATACACTTCGATCGTACATCTAACAAGGATATCCCGTAACATTGTCCAGGCGCCCTCTATATCTTTGTTTTTTATACGGTCCTCCCATGTTGCCCTATCTATGCTTTCGATTATCTTATTTTGGAAATCTATTCGCACATCCGGTTTCTGTAGGTTCTCAATTTTGATTCGCGTTTGTTTTGCTTTCTTGGTTTTCTTTTTTCTCCATCCCCGACCTAAGTTAATTTTTGAGATCAGAAGGTAATGATCAGTATTGCATTCAGGACCCCTCATGACTCTTGTATCTTTGAGTAACTCCCTTAGTCTTTCATCCGCAACAACAAAGTCAATTATAGTGCGACTATTTCCTGTAGACCAGGTGTACATGTGGATCATTTTATGCCTAAACCAAGTATTTGTAATAAACAGACCCCTTTCTAAGCATAGACCAACTAATTTACCTCCGTTATAGT
>NC_046660.1:84997759-85039284 GCF_010883055.1 Belonocnema kinseyi
CGCGTAGCATGCTATGATAAATAGTCTTCTGATTCCTACTTTCATTCTAGCCCACAGCAGTCTGGGAGACACGAAACCATGGTCTCCGAGATGCTACTTTGCAATTTCATTCAAAATCATACCTACTCCTTGTTTACCATGTGATTCACAGTCTACTCCTAACCATATTTCAAATCCGCCTTTCAACACGCCGTTTTTTATGTCTTTGGTTTCACATCCCTTTTTCTTTGTTTCAGACACACATAAAATGTCTAGTTTCTTCACGTCCATAATTTCACGCAATTCTTTTACCTTGAGATAATTTACTCCCCTAGCATTCCAAACACCCAGTCTCCATTCGTCGTCTGAAATATAACCTTTAGATTTTCCGTGTACATGCCTTTTGTCATTAAATGTTCCAGTCCTTTCCGAGGCTATTTTGTAGTTTGTATTATTCATTGTTAAAATTATACGCCCAACTATCACCTTTATGCAATAAGTTTATTTTTTGAGTCGAAATCATGTCAAAGTTAAGTAGCAAATGGTCATATGATGGAGATTGTAGTTATAACGTCAGTCCCACCAAAACTTCAGTTAATAAGGGAGGGTTGGGAGAGTGGGGAGGTAGAACTGGAACCGAGAGAACCGTCAATTTATATAATGATTCGCATTAAATCAATTCACTTTACTCGATTCGAGATAGATGTCCCGACTATATAGTATATAGTAGATAAGCATTCGTATTTGCTACGTGACCGATTTCGTAACAGTTTGTGAAATCGTGCGTCGAACTGCACGTGAGAAATTTCCATTTCATGAGAAATACAGAAATCAGAAAACTAAAAGCGCTAAAATGAGAAAGCTATTTTATATAAATGTAAATAAAAGTAAAAATAAAAATAATCATAAAAATAAAATGAAAAGAATAGGATACTCGAATGCACTTCTGCTTTTGACGGATGATGTAAATTGTAAAACTACTAGGGCAGCAGACCAGAGAAGAGGATATATGCTTCTAAGCGACCCGCATTGACTATTGCATATCGGTTTATCGATTTGTCACTAATGCTCCTTCCTCTCGGCGAAGTCTGCATAGAAGCAGTGCATTATATGCATGCAGGTATCCCCTCTACGTATCATTTACAGTATACACAACTTTTTTTAAAGAGTCAGGAAGAATCAGCCATCAGGCAGTATATGTATTGACATTTCCTTATTTATTTATGGTAAGAAAATATTTTTGTTTTATTTCACTAATATATTTTTTATAATATAATATTTATTGAAGAATAACGCTTTATATATTTTACAGTCTCTTCTGCTCATTTAGCTTTGTCCACAGCCATTTTAAATAATGTTCATATTTTGTATAAATTAAAATATGCGAAGAAAAATCTATTTAAAATATTCAAGTTTAAAACCAATTCAAATAAAAAAATTCCAATTAAGAAAAAGAACAATCTTAATATATAGCCATATTCAACTTTTTATATTCAAAATTAAATAACTTGAAACTGAATTGTTTGATTTAAAACTTAAAAAAAAATTTAAGGAATTTAAAAGTAAATATAAATTTGTCAAGGCTACAATAAAATTTTTTGATGCTATTCAAGGATTTTAAAATGGTTTAAGATAATAAAAAAAATTGATCGAAATTTCTGTAAAAATTTCAAATGATGTTTCATTTTGAACAAAAAAATAATTTTAAGAGCATATTTAGAATGATTAAAAGGGAAAAATGTTGATGAATAATAAAAAATAAGCTAATTATTAATTTTAGAAAATTCGAGTGGGTTTAATAGATATAAAGGTTTTGAGATAATTGAAAAATAATTTAAAACCTGAAAAGATTTAAATTTTATTTTCAGATTTTTGAAGATTTAAACAAACAATTTAAAAGATTTTTGAACATTTTGAATGGATTTTAATGTTTAACAAAATTATTAAAATTTTCGAAAAAAAATTGAATAGGATTTTTTATGGATAATTTTAGAAACATTTTGAATAGTTTTAATAAATATTTAGAAATTTTGTAAAAATTCCAGAAATAATTTGAAATTTGAACTTACTTCAAAAAGGTTCAAGCAAAATGTAGAGTTAAAAAAATTTTAAGCATTTTAAGGAATTGAATTTAAAAAAAAAAACTTCAAGAATATATCAGAATTTTGGAAACTTCCATCAAATTGTATCCGCCAAAAAATCTTATTAAATCTTATATCCTAAGCAACATTTTCTCATTGTATAAGATTTAATAGAGTTCGAATTACAATATCTTGGTATACTTATACTTTTCTATAGAAAAGTATAAAATATCTCGAAGCATAGAATTTGGGGTAGAAGGTTCAGAGAATAATGAGATGTCATATTTGATAAGATTGAATTAAAGTTTTATTCAAAAATGATTATACAAATTTATAGGAATTACAAAGGATACTGGCTAAATTCGCTGTGATAGAAATTAATAGCAGTTTTATCCAAACACTTGATAGAAATTGATTGCCTTTTTTGCGCGATAATGTGGAACACTTCCGACAAAAATGATTATTCACTTTGACAGACTTTCTATCAAAATCGTTTGGTAGAAGCGTAGAAGAAATTCCTAAAATCGCTAATACAGAAAATGAATTAAAAAATATTAATTTTTTTTTATCAAATCCTATCAAAGTTTTTTAGTAGATCCCTTTGCTTTGAAAATTCATCTCTTTTGGTAGGAATTAAATTTTTTTGTTGTTAAAAAGGCAACTGCTTAGATAAAAATCCATCTGTTTCGTTTAAGGATTCAATTATTTTGTGGAAAATTCCTATTTTTTTTTGTTGTTAAACATACAGCTGTTTTTAGATAGGAATTATATATTTTAGTTAAGGATTCAACTATTTTCTGGTAAATTCGTCTTTTTTTGTTGAATTCAACCATTTTTTCTGGTAAAGGTTGATCTCTCTGGCAAGAATGTAACCATTTTGTTGAAAATTCTTTTTTTTTTTTGTTTATTGAAAAATATACTTTTTAGTCAACAATTCAACTACTTGGCTAAAAGTTGAACAACTTTGTTAAAAAATTCATTTTTTTGGTTAGATATTGATCAATTTGGTTGAAAATGTTCTTATTTGCTGTTTGAAAATATTGATCTTTTTAGTAGAAAATTCAACTATTTAATTAGAAACTCGTCTTTTTTTTTGGTGTAAAATTAATTTTTTTAACTGAAATTTTAACTGTTTTGTTTTTGGTTGTAAACTTAAATCTGTTCATTAAAAATTGTACTATTTTGTTAAAAATCCATGCTGTTTGTTGAAAATTTGCCTTTTTTTAAATATTAATCTTCTTGTTAGAAATTTCATTTTTTTAAATACAGCTGTTTAGTTCAGAATTAATTTGTTTTGATTAATAATTCCTTCATTTTGTGAAAAAGTCGACTTTTTTGGTTGCAATAAACTTTTTTTTGAAATAAAAGATTTGTTGTTGGAATATCCACTATGATATTTTTCAATGAAAATGTATCTGTTTCGGTATTGGTTGACAATTCATCTACTTGGCTGAAGGCGGAACATTTGTTAAGTTCTTTTTTTTTGGAGTGAGAACTCATCCTAATTCATCTCTGTGGTTAAAATGTCAACCATTTAGTTAAAATTTGGTTTTTTTTTGCTTGAGAATTAATCTTTTTAGTCAAATATTCAACTACTTGGCTGAAAGTTGAAGTACTCTGTTAAAAAATTCATTTTTTGGGTGAAGTTTTATCATTTTGTTTAAAAAATGGCTCATTTGTTGTTGTCCAAAATTCAACTATTTAGCTGAAAACTCATCTTTTTTTATGAAAAGTGAATATCTTTGGTTGAAAATTAATTTTTTTACTGAAATTTTAACTATTCTATTTTTGGTAAAAAATTTGTATGCATTAGTTTAAAATTCAATTATATTGTTGTAAACTCATGCATTTTGTTGATGATTTGGTCTTTTTTCTTAGAATATTAATCTTCTTGGTAAAAATTACATTTTTTTATTAAAAATACAACTGTTTAGTTAAAAAATAATCTGTTTTGGTTGAGGATTTAACTATTTTCTTGAAAATTCGACTTTTTTGGTTGAATTCAACTGTTTTTTTTAATTAAAATATTTTTTGGTTGAATTATCAACTATACATTTTTTGAGAATTCATCTTTTTGGGCTAAAAGTTCAAGAAAGTGGTGGAAATTTGAACTACTTTGATAAAAACTCATTTGTTTGATTGGAGATTTATCACTTAAAATATTAATTTACGTCACTTATCAATTATAAAATGGGATAAACAGGATTCAGTTTAGAATAAAATAAAAAAATTTAATACACTTGAGTATCATATAGTAAAATGTTCACGATTTGATAGTCTTGATATACAATAGCTCGAATTTGCAACCAATTATTCGTAAGTGCTTCATCGAACTGCCACTGAATTTAACACCATCAAAGAGAGTGAATACCCAATCTCAAAATTAATAATTATCTTCCATTTGTCTCAGAGGATTAGCCTACAAAATCCAATTAATCTAAATATTCAAAAATCAATACTGGACTAAACATTAATAAATTTGCCAAATAATTCTTTAAATAATTATTTCTTAGTTAATCGTAATAAGGCTTCAATTAATCAAAATTCTCTATTTTATTTTTATCTTTTAATTTATTTAGAATTTTCTACGATATAGTTTCAGTAATTTGCATACATTTAGGTGTATTGATAAGTTAATTATTCAGTGAACAGGTTGATGCAGTTCCAATCTACTATTTGACAGGGTACTAAATTAGTTGCTGGGTAAATTATTTACGAGTCAAAGTGGTTTTTTCAGATAGAATTAAAATAGATTTGTAACAAAGGAAAAATAATTTTGACTTGAAAATCCTTTAAAATCGTTTGAAAGTCCTTGAATTAATTTTTGATCAGTTAAAATCCTTGGTCCCTTGAAATCATTTGAAATACCTTGAATATCAATAAATCTATACTAAAATCCTTTGAAGCTCCTCGAACTCTTATGGCCATGTGACGAGTGGGTCACGTGACCAGATTCCTACCTTAACGACACTTTTTTTATTTCCTAACTTATTTTTATACGAAGCTCCACATTGAGTTAAAAATTTGGGAAACTAAATTTGAAGCACTTAGAAAGTTGGTTCTGGTCCTACAATTTTATAATTATTAAAAAAATATTTACATTTTTTTTTAATTATTAAATTTTAGGACGAGCGTCATCGTTCTTAGTGCTTCTTATTTATTATCCCATATTTTCAACTGGATCTGGCACTTTGTGTGAAAATAAGTTAGGAAATAAAAAAATCTGAAACTATAATTATGATAAACGAGAAAAAAGATGGATTTTGTAATTCTGTAATTAATTATAAAAAATACGTGTATTTAACCATTAGGTTACCAAGAATACGGAGAAAAGAATGGACTTACTGAAATCCTGTAATCGAAACAAATATTATTTGTTTAACACTATTTCGCTTGATTAAATAATTGAAAACTATCTTTCATGAGAAGAATTAGTCTTAATATCTATTACCTGCGTCATTAATTTCAAAAAATGATCAATGTTCACGATTTAAGGTCATGTGATAAGTGGGCCACGTGACCAGATTCCTACCTTACCGACACTTTTTTATTTCCTTCTTATTTTCACACGAAGTTCCATATCGAATGCCACCTCAACTCGACGTGGCGCTTCGTGTGAAAATCAGTGTTGGGTAAGTTCCTCTATAAAAAGTAACTCGTTACAGTTACGTTACTTTGCAAAAAAGTAACTCGTTACAGTTACGTTACTTTGCAAAGAAAGTAACTCGTTACAGTTACGTTACTTTGCAAAGAAAGTAACTCGTTACAGTTACAGTTACTTTTTCAAAAAAGTAAATCGTTACAGTTGCAGTAACTAGTAAAAGTAAATCAAGTTACTTTAAAAGTTACTTTTCAGCCAGAAAAGGTTGAAATAAAATGATTTTTTAAAACTATAAAATGAAAAATACGCAATGTGTTCCGATCAGACAAAACTCAACTTCGAAGTTTCGGATTCGCTTGAAGCAATATGTTTAAAATGAAAGTTTGCTTGTTTACAAAGCGGATGAAAACCAGCGCGAAATCGATAATCTTTTGTTACCTCGACGCACGCAATTAAAAAAATTCTCAACCTTTGTATAAAAACAATCAAAAGAAAGATATACAGAAAAAATATAAAGTAACGAACAAGTAACTTATAAAAAGTTATCAGTTACTGGAAAAATAATAGTTAAGTTACGTTACAGTTACTTGTTTCGAAAAGGAACGAAGTTACTTAAAAAGTTACAAGTAACGTAAATTTTAAAGTAAATTCGTTACTTTTCATGAGTTACTACCCAACACTGGTGAAAATAAGTAAATAAGTTATGAAATAAAAAAAGTCTTGGTAAGGTAGGAATTTCGTCATGTGACACGCATGTCACATGGCCTTAAGGGGGAAAATATTTGAACAAACAAAAATTGCTTAAATTATTGTCAAATTTTCTAAAGAAAATAATATTACTCTTAACGTTCGTTAATTGTCTGTTAATTAATGCTGAAAAAATATTTTTTAAATACCGTCCTTAAAATTAATTTTAAATAAGACTGATATTTTTAATTTTGGCTTAACATGTTCTTGGCACTTACCAAGTGGTGGGGGGGGGGGGGCAAGTAAAATTTATTGGATGCAAATTATTGCGTGTACATTCTCCAAGAATTGCCTGAGCTTTAACTTACAAAAAGTTAACAACAAATACTTCTTTTTTTCATTCTTACGAAAATCTTAAAGCCAGAAGTGAGAATTATATGTACAAGGAAACAAATTTTCAACCAAATAGTTACATTTTCAACCAAAGAGATTAATTTCGAACCAAAAATATAAAAGTAGACTCCTGAACCAAAAGTAGTTGATTTCTATTGTTGGGTTTCATTAACTTATTTCACACTTTAGCGAAAAAAAACGAGAAAAAGGGGTGAAAGGGTATGTTTCTTTAAAAAACACAGAAAAAAAGAAGAATTTTTAAAAATATATCATCAGGTAACGTACTAAATGTTATCTATTCGTAAAGTTACTTCTGCTGCCCCCACCGGTTACTAACCATAGTTTTTAGTGTGGCCACTCTCCCCCATAAAATTGGTAACGTAATTTATGGAAGGCCTCTTATCTAAATTCGTAAGTTTATTTCCATTGACCCTCCCCCTCATCATCCAGTTACTAACCGTAGTAAATAGCATACCCCCCCCCCCCCCCCCCCCCCCCCCCCCACTAATTGCTCAGTTTATGCAGGGCTCGTAAGAGTTATTGTTTTTTACCTGTCTCTTTTTGATGGAATTTTGGGTACCAACCTACAACTTTTTGATCCCATTCGAGTTTGAAGAAAATAAAATACTTTTCACTCCGCTCAAGCGCTCAATGTAACATTTATAAAGTAATATTTTTAATGGGCAAACTACTTTAACTAACCATTTTAACTATATTTAACTGACTGACCTTCGAAACGAGGGAAAAGTTGTATTACCGCAAGAACGAGTTTGGAAATGCGATAAACGAGTTTTCAATGGATGCCAGTCCAGCAATCGTGGGAGTTTAGAGCGGATTTACGTCACAATTGGTGTATCGTGGGGAGGGAACGTGTCGCTCACTTACTTGTTTATATATTGCACGTGCATTATTGTTCAGAGAAAATAGAGTAAAATAGAGAAAAGTGATTTCAAAGTCAACTTAATAATAAAGAAGAATGAATAATAGAAGATGGAAGACTCATTGATATGTACCTATGGAAATTAGAGTGGCCAAACTATTTTTCTTCAAATTTTCGTGCACATCGCCACAAAATTTCTGAGATTCAAACGAAAAATAAATGCGTTTTTTATGATATTTAGAGGTTTTGCGAGTACCATGAAGTTTAACACGCATCTCCCATAAGAAAAAATCCTTTTTTGTAAATTATATTCAGAATCGTCTATATTAGGTGAATCGAGTTGAAACTCAACATTTCTCTTAGCCATAGAATATAAATCAAAACTTAATTTTCAAATATCACCCTTATAAGTTTGTTTTATAGGTTAAAAAAAACCATAAGTGAAACGTTGGGGTTTGCGAGTTTCTGGCGGTAATCATGATTTTTTTACAGTTAAAAAAATACATATTGTTTCTAATACATAAAATACTACTTCATTTAATACTTGGTTTTTTTAAATTTGTAAACTTACTTTCAACTATTTAGTTACATTGAGGCAATAATCAATTAAATTTCATTTTCAACTTTATGTTTACTTTATACTTAGAGTGTGGTAGTAAATATTTGAATTTAACAACAAACAAAGTTTTAAAACAAATATGATTGTTCACATCTTTTGCCTCTATAGTAATGCTATCTGGTTGCGATTTTTTCCTGAAATTTTCAACTTTTTGTCAACTGAGGTAACAATAATGAATTCATATTAACAGGCATAATTGTTTAGACGAATTATTATTGCTCATAACTATCTTCTCCTATATTAATGCTAGATAAAGGCGGGTTTTTCTGAAATTTTTTACTTTTTGTCCATTTTGCTTATTGAGATAATAATTTATGCATGTTCAAAAACACAATTGTTTAACAATTTACTATGGCTTCTGTCTTCTCTTATAGGAAGGCTAGACATTTGCATGGTTATCTGAAATTTACAGTTTTTCTTTGACTTTTAAGTTAGGTACAAATAATAAATATTACTATAGATTGAATCAAATAGGATCTCAGTAACTACTTGAAGAAAAGTTAAAATTTATTATGATAAATTTCAAATATTTGTTTTATTTCATAAAAATATGTTCACAAAAAGAAAGAGATTGCTTAA
Source organism: Belonocnema kinseyi (assembly GCF_010883055.1). Lineage (NCBI taxonomy): Eukaryota > Metazoa > Arthropoda > Insecta > Hymenoptera > Cynipidae > Belonocnema > Belonocnema kinseyi. Next base: position 85,006,579 of record NC_046660.1, read on the forward strand.
AAAAATGATTCTCTCTACTGCTTATTTATTATTTGTTTATAACTAAAACCCCAAAGTAAAGTTTAAAATAAGAATAAATTGTTTGCACAGTTATGTTTGTTAATTTGAAATAACTATTACCTCACGTTGAGTGAAAAATTGTCAAAAAGTGCAACATTAAAAAAAAACCGCAATTTTTTTGCATTGTTTTAAAATAATATTATTATTATTAATAATACATTGTTAAAGCAATTCTTTCTGTTAAATTTAATTGATTATTGCTTGGCTCTAACTAAACAACTTTAAATAAGTTGAAAAATTCTGGAAAACAGCGACTTTCTAACTCTATTCTAATATAAAATTGCTAAGAAAAATAATACATTGGTTGAACAAGCATTTCTGTTAAATTACATTGATTGTTCTTCGATCTAGGAGAAAAGTTAAGCATAAATTACAGAATTAGGGGAAAAAAGCGACTTTCTGAATTTCTTCTAAAAGAAAATTGCGAAAAAAATAATAAATTGTTTAAAGCATGTATGCAAACGTTTTATTATTATAGCAAATAGTATTTTATGTATTAGACACAATTTTTTTTAACTGAAAAAAATCATAATTAGTGGCAGAAGCCTTATGGAGGTAAAATATTGAAACAGTAATTTTTTATTCGTATTCTATGGCCAATTTTAAAGTGAAATGTGCTTTCAACTAAAACTTTAACTATTCAATTTTTGTTTAAAAAAATCAAATATTGTAAAATAACATAAAACTCAAATCTTTTTATTTTTTGAAGATTCGTCTTTTTAGTTGGAAAATTTACCTATTTTGGTAGGATTGTTATCTTTTTTGATCACATGCAACTGTTTGGCCAAGAATTAACCTGTTTAGGTTGAGAATGCAACTATTAAGTTGAAAATTCATCTTTGTTGGTTGAATTCAGCTTTTTTTATTTAAACTTAAAATATTTTTGGTTGAAATAATAATTATTACATTTTTGAGTGCGATTTCATCATTTTGGATTGAAAATTCGACTAGTTTATAATGCAACTGTTTGGTCTAAACCGTATTTGTTTATCTGTTGATAATTCAACTATGTAGTTGAAAATTCGTTTTTCAGGGTTACAGTCAATACATGATTTTTTGGCTGGTAAACTCAAAACTCTCGTTGACAATGTACTTCTTTTAATAGAAAATTATTTAGTTGATGTTGAAAAGTCAACTATTTTGTAAAAAATGGAATTTATATATTTCGACTTGAAACTTTAAGCGTTTTATATTTATTTCAATATGGTACATGTGCATTCTTTATTCAACAATATTTATTCTCCGATTTTTTTCTATTTTCGTGTTTGGTTTATTCAAGTTGTTAGTTTGAAATTAAATACACTACTCAAAATATAAAAAATAATGTTGGCAGGCATTTCTACCTCAAAATTCCTGTTATGAACATTTGCCGAAATCTAGAGCCTATAAGAGCTCATGTCCGTGCTATGTAATTGACAATTTCTATCAGAAAACTCGCACTTCTATTTTAATTAAAGATACCAACAAAATCAAAAACTCAATTCTCATCCTACTTGAACCTTCGCGCCGCTCTATTGCGCATCAGCGCATGCGCATTTATAAATCCTTGCGCGACATTGGTAGGTGGCGCCACCATTTGGTGGCGTGCGCGCAACCATTGAGCAACGACGTCGCATGCAGCAGCGCCTTTATTCAGAGTCGCGAGAGGGACAAGACTAAATTGTACGCATTTCCTCGAAGTGGTGCAGTTTTCCTGTGTCGTGTAGAGTGTAGTGCTTTTTTCCACATTCACATTTCCAGTGAAGTGCACATGAAGCTATCCACGTTCCAGACCGATGATTAAGGAGTGTCTTTAGGTAATATTCCATCAAATTTTCAACACTCGCTACCGATCGAACGACACGAGATGCCCGGTGTTGCCACCATAACTCCCATTTGCACGCCGCCGGCATCGCCGCCAAAGCATGTGAGCATCGGGCTTCCATCGAAAATTCCAACCTGTCTTTAGTACTTTTATTCCAACGCGATCCCTTAAACTTAAACAAAAAAAGTACCCGACGTGTCGGATTTTCAATTATCGCTTTTCCAATTGGCTTGACTATTTCACATTTTCGTCTAACCGACGCTTCACGCTTCCGAAATGACGCTCGCCGGGAATTTTATCCAAAAAAAATTCGACGCCATCGGAGGTAAATTTGCTCAATGCAATGAAAATGACAGTGATTTTTTTTAGGTTAGATTCGAGTTCTAATGATAATTGAGTGTCAGTTTAATAATATTGGATAAAAGGCTTTTTGAAATGTACATTTGTAATCTGAGATGCGAATGGGTTTCAGTATCTCGGTTCCTCATTTGGGGTTCATTTACATTGTGCAAAATAAACCAGTTTCAGAGTTTGGTTTTGGTATGGTGTAATCTAGGCGGGGAAGTCCGTAGACGGTTAGGATTTTCGTTGAAGATAAGTTACAAGTTTAGTTTGTTAGGAGTCATGTGCTCTCCGCGGAGGAGTATTCATGATTAGATAAATTTTCTTTCGTTTAGACTCACTAAAGTAGGAATTGAAACTTTCATTGTAGAAAAGAGATTCATAGCAGAACTCGTTATCGCGTTGTGCGTCGCGGAATTTATTCTACGTAGGTACTACGTTAGTATTTGGCATCCGTTTTGTTATCTGACCCCGAAGAGAAATAGAGTTGAGAATTATGCATAATGTATATGGATTGCATTATAAACGAATCATTAATTTTATCTCCTTCGGAGCATAATTCTGAGTTTCTGGACTCTTTTTACTCGAATTCTTTCTGAGGTTTCCACAAATGAATGTAAGTTTTTATTATATGTTATTGGCAACAAACGAGTGGTGAATCATAAACGTTATATGCAAAAGTGTTTTTGCAATCTGAGTCTGCAAATACGAATATTAGCAAACTTAAAAAATGTAATCATTTCACGAAAAGTATGCCGGCTTTGCGCGGGAATTTCAAACCGTGATAGTAATACAATTTTCATATTTGGCATTTTTAAACAAAACAAAAATCGTATACATGATAAATTTATGTTTAAAAAGAAAAAAATTGAATCAGCTAACGAAAGTGTTTCTTTCTTTGTAGTTTGCATTTTGGCAAAATTGAAAGAAAAAAATAGCAACCGCTATCATGGTCAATTGCTTGGGGCCATCAATTTATTCGAAGCGGTCTGATCGCGGAATTAATCATTTAACGCCCACGACTTTCGTTCCAAATTTCATTTGATTTTTCCCGAATCGCATTCTTCACTGCAGTCCATTTATCTGATTGAAAATTGATTAATTCCGGATACGAATGGCGACTGCTTGACTGCATTTTTTAGAATAGATTGTCGAGAAATATTACAGTTCCTTCATGTAAGGGTTAGTTAAAAAGAAATACAGATTCAAACGTTAAAAAATTGTTGGCAATTGCAAAATTCCACAATGAAATATACAAAGCGCAAGTTTTCTATTTTAAATAGTCCGGAAGTGTAAAGTTTTAAATTGACATTCCAAAATGAATACGCTGTACCGGCGGAAGTTGTATACACGCCTTTTTCTTCAGCTTTTGCTAAAGCGGCTTAATTTTTTATAATATATCCATTTAGTTTTTTCCTACAATACCACGAAATAATGTCAATTTAAAAAATAGTTATTGTAAGAAAATCTTAAATTTTGATCTTTTCGAAATAATTAAATACTTACAAAATTCTAGAAATCCTCATTTATCGTATTTTAATAGATTTTAGTGTTATTTATTAAAACGAGAGTTAACGTTTTTCTGCAGTATGTTTTTATAGAATTTGGTTTTAATCTTATACTTGGGCTTTTATTTGAATTCATCCTTTTAAAAAGTGATAATGAGAAAACTGGAATGGCAAAAATCATTGTTATAACAATTTTTTGCGCGTTATTATTTTTCCAGTAAATATGTTTTTGTTTGAGATTGCATCATGATTAAAACCTATTACTTTGATTTTTTAAATCATAGGAAACTAATTTTATACAGGGATGGTGTTTTTGATACAATTGCCTTAATAGCTGAATTATTTCGAATAGAATTCCTTCGATATTTAACAATTTGTTTAAAATTAAAGAATTCTCACGTTTCTAATAAGCAAATACCAACTACAATGTTTTTAAATTAAACAAAATTTAATAAATTAAGGTATGGCATCTTCTAAATTTGAATAAGGGTAACATATTTCCGATTGTAGCTTAGTATATTATTTCAAATATAAGTGTATACATATTTTAGCGCTTTTTTAGTTGAAAAAATCATCAGTACAAAATGTTTATTTGAACGTTCAGATCTTCAAGTCTATAAGTACTAAACAATTGCACAAAACTATAAAATATGAAGCCTAGTTTTTTCTGGGAAAATGACTCGCCTGCGTGAATTGCAGTCGCTTGTACGCGTGATCTGAATTTTTTCCTGATGACGGTCATAGAGAATGTACGAAGGAAGAACTAAGACCTAAGCAACTGGGCTTTTTTTGCCAGCTGAAAGTTTTATTTCGCACGAGCTGTACAACTGTACAATAGACCAGATGTTTGTCAGGCGCTTGCTCTTTGCTGGCAGGTCTTCCCCCCGGCTTTTGGACCTGGAGCAAATGCAGGACGGGAATCGTTCTTTACTCGCGATTTACAGACAGCATACTTCCACACATAGCATGTGTTGCATTGTGCGTTCCTGTAAGTGCACATACGCTCTTTAGACTCTTTAGAGTACGTTCTCTGTCTCCGTAACGGACCGACCAGCAATCCATCGGTCCCTCTCAGTGACGGATATACGAAGGGGGAGTTCCTCTTTGTTCATCACGTGTTCAATGTTCACAATCTCGGGGCTCCGGTGGAAATATCGACTCTAATTTCCAGCTAGCACCTTCTCCGCTTCAATATCTGCATTTTATTACATTAACTTATCCTCAAAATTTTTAAGAAAAAGGAAGAAAATGAAGCTCTGAAAAGGGATTCTTCTTTTGATCTCCCTGGCAATCGGAAGTTCTGTGATTCGATTTCCAGCGAAGCGAAGATCTTTTTTCAGAAAAAAATCTGTTCTATTATTTTTTGTAGGGAGTACATATCTGATTTTAATTTCAAATTCTGTTGTTTGATTATTTAACTATTTGGGTAACAAAATCACGTTTTGTTTAAATTTCATCTAAAATCTGTCTTGGTTGAATCTTCTTCAGTTGCAATATCAACTATTACATTTTTCGTTGAAAATTCATCTTTTTCGGTTAAAAATTTAACTACTTGATTGAGCCTTGAACCTCTTTAATAATAAAATAAAAAAATAATACATTTTTTTTTCTTTTTTGAGAATTCATTATTTTAGTTCAATTTTTTCTCTGTGGTTGAATCTTCTTCTTTTTTAAATTCATTTTTTCTTACATTTGTCATTATTGGTTGAAAATTGATTTCTTTTAAATTGAATCTTCATGTACGTCTTTTGTTAAAAATTCGTCTGATTTGAAAAAAAATTAATTCCTCTTTTGGGTACAAATTAAACATTTCTGTTGTAAATGCAATTGTTTGGTTAATTTTTTTTTATGAAGTAATTGAATTTTTTGTTGAAATATTGTTAATTTATGAGTTGGAAAAAAAAATTCTTGGTGGAATGCGCTTCTCGCTGTGCAAACATATTTTGCTTCATTCACCATGAACCAGGTGCGATTTGCCCCAGTGAACGCTAAATCTCAGCCTATGAAATTAGGCCATGATCTTCCTTCTTGCATGAAACGAATTCCTTACCTAAACAAGAAAACGACTAGTTTTTAAAACGTTTTTTCTTAATATTTTAAAATAGTTTAAAATGATCACTAGAAGTTTTAAATAAAAAAAAAGGTTACTCTACAAATTTCCAACTTCATATTCTAAGATTTTTACGCTGTAATTACTTTCAAACTTAACGTCTATTGTTGTATGTTAATCTCTCTTTAAACTAATTGAAACTCGAAATTTCATTTTTATTAAAATCGTGTAGAATAATAATATAAGTTAATGCATATCACAGGCATGAACTACGTTTCCTTCCATTACAAGTGTAGTGAAACACTTATTAGCACATTGCAGAGTAAAATATCTCAAGGTCCCCGTAAAACTATGAAAATTTCGTAACTTTTATAAACGCTGCAGAGAATTTATCTCGAGAAACTGTCGACTTGTAAAAGGTTGTCTAATCATTCAATATACGGGATGTCGGGAATAACGACTTCGGGATTCTTTTCCAGTCCTTTTAAGCATTACAGTTAATTCTAAATACCTTCCCCCTAATCCTACCATTAAACGGCTTATCATATTCGAAAGAGTATATCCTCAGATGAAAACTCGAGAAGATTTATGCACAATTCTGAATCTTCAGTAAAGAAAGAGTAAAAACGTTAGTACACGTCTTTGCTATTTGATCCATGTTCGAGTTTTTCACTCTCATTTTTTGCGATCAATGCACTTTTAAACATAAATTGGAATAAAAATCCAGCAATTCAAATTTTCCGCCACAATCGTCTTGTGTTCGAGATGAGGTTAATTTTGGTGCAAAATTTAAATTGTCACGTTCAAATGTATGATAGTGACATGATCTGAGTGCTCTTAATTTAAATCTATTTTGTTTTAATTTACAGTGCAAAGACTAAGTCTACCTGGAAGCGCTTAAGGAGCACCTCCCCCAAAACCCCTCCGCCAAAATCACTCGCCTAACCTCTCCCTCATCCTCCTCGTCCTCCTCCGATCCCACTCCTTCCGCAAAATCCACTAAAACCTCGTCCCATCGCATCCGCGACCTCGACATAAAAAAAACAGCCATGGACGGTATGGATAACAACAAGCCGGTGTTAAACGATGACCCATCGGTCACTTTGACGATACGCCTCATTATGCAGGGCAAGGTAAGCTCATCTAATTTTTATCTTTTTTTTATCACCCTCTGAGTAATAGCAAATGAGGTGCAAATTATAAATACGCAAAGGCAAATTAATCACGGGTCATCTTGACAAGAAACCCCTCTTTCTTTTCCAGAGGAGTCATTTTACTCTGGATTCTCAAAGCTGCCACACAGTCACTTTCTTTATAGGAAAAATGCGACTCAAGTCACTTTAATCCTTCTCATTTTACATTTTATCTTTAAGCATAAAAGAAAATTTAATTAATCTATGCATACAATCTATAGCGATCTTTGTGATGAATATGCTATTCAGTATCAGGCTTTAACACTATTTCCCCGTTTTTAAAGAATTTTTTTTTCTTCGTTTTCTGCCTCAGTGTGAACTAAATTATTAGAACCCAATAAGAATTTGCAACTACTTTTTTTTTTAAAGTTCATTCTTTTTGATTGAAAAGTCTACCATTGTATTTTTCGTTCAGAATTGATATTTTTTGTTAATAATTGCATTGTTTGATTGAAAATGTTAATATTTGATTGAAAATTCAATTATTTTGTTAATAAGTCGTACTTGTTGGTCCAAGTCGTCTCGTTTGGTTCAAAATTCAAATGTTTGACTTAAACTGCAACTATTTCTGGATGCAGGTAACCTTTTGTTTTTTTTTTTCGAAATTTCGTCCATTTTGATGGACACACCAACTACTATTTAATTAACAACTCGATCTTTTTTTTTTACAGATTCGTCATTTTTTCTTTGCAATTCTACAACTATTTGGTTCTAAATGTAACTGTTTGGGTGGAAATTAATTGTTTTTTTGTTAAAAATTCCTAGGTGAACAAACCATGTACAGTTTATATATAGTAGACAATGATACTTTTCATTTGTTTTATAATTTTTTCTGTATAAAACAAATAAAAAATATTAGTGTTTTGTAATTGCAATCTTTTTATTTTTAAGATCAGGAACATAAATCGTTTTATATTAAATTCAATACGGTATCTACCTGAATTTTATTTAAAAGAATTTATTTTCGTCAAAAACAAAAACATGATTTATACCCTAGCGAGCACTTTAGGCCGCGAGGTCTGCAAAATTATTTCACTTTATAATTTTCTGGTTTTCTAGTTCCTATTGTAGAGCATATATGTGACAGTTAAGTGGTAAAGGTTTATTTAGATTGTTATAAAATGAATTATAATTTTTCTGAACATTGCTTGTATAATTTATTCTACATTTTGTGATCCTAGTTTTGTCCCCGGAATTCAGGAATAGAATTTCATATAATCTTGTAACTGTGAGTCGATAAAGGAAAATTGAATAAGCTCGATTTTTTTTAGTATATAAGTGTTTCTGTACACATCAATGTCTCCTTTTTAGCTTACATTTTTCACATTTTCGACTTTTTTTAAGCACATTAGTCTCTGACAGCCTTGTAGGTTCCATGCGGATCAATAAGTGTAATATGTGACACTTTCATTTTCCACGAGGTTGCTAATTGGCGTAGATTAGCTGCTGCAGATCGCTAACTAACCGATATCAAATTTAAAGAACTTGTTTAGATTATTCCTGTATTGTTTGTTAGAAGCATTTATATATTTTTATATATTTTCACCCTGATTTTAACTAAATCTGTTCGCTTCCGAATTGAGTAATATGCTCCTCGTTTTAATTAGCAGAATTCATAATCCTCTAGTTTTTATTATCTTCTGATTTTGGTATTCAAATTTCAATTTATTAATAATTATTATATCGGCTGAATTCAAATGATACAGTTATACTGGGGCTCTCTGTTATCTGAAAATCGATACGACTTTTAAATTGTAGACAAAGTAATTATAGTTATAATATCAAACCTTATTTTAAATTTCTTTATAAAACGGTATATTAATCTACCTCGCACACAGTAATTGTCATTCAACCTCGAAAATTGATACCGTCTGAGATGAGAATGTACCCGACAGGTTTCAGTGAAAATCCACAAGAGTTTGTCACATGAAGGAAATAATGCCGAGTAATATTTTCCATCCTGAGTTATATGAAACCTGCATTTTCGATCAAGGAATAAAACCCCCATGTAACAGACTACGTAAAACTTGCTTAACGTTCGATTCCTATAAAATTAAATTCTTTGTGAGATGAAGATGTCTAGATGTGCAAATGGTGAAATAGACTTTCAGAGTTAAAATTCTTCTATCATTTTTTCGATTTCATCGCGAAAATACTGACTCAAGTCGATGGCAACAAAATGTACAAAATAAACCGGATGATTCAGAAGCAAGTTACTTTTGGCACGCATTCGTAGCAACGGATTTATTATTGACTCGAGTCATGGATACACGACGTTCCATACCTGCGTCTATGTGGAGAAAAAGCCCACCGCAAACATCTTCCGGGTTTAAGTATTCCTTGCGAGGAACTAAACATAACTTCTCACCTATTAAAGGTTTATAGTGTCCGCCACTTATTTCTGTATAGATTATCTTCTCGAATGATGCCTAGATTGCCAGAGAATAGACAATTGAGTAGTTAGGAACAGATGCACAATTTTTTGTGATCGTGCTCCTAACTTTTAAGCTAGAAAATGTTTGAAAGTTTAAATTTCCCGCCAGAATGGCCTTAGAATAAGAGGTTATGTTTGAGTGTGGCAGGTGGCTTTGCAACTTTTTGGCGCGGAATGTAAATTACATTTCTCTTCACTTTTAAATTTAGCTAAGACAGTGCTTGCCAAAAGGAAGTGCAGTGATAAAAAGTTCGGAATATCTGACAGAATCGAGATTGAAAATATCTGTGCTCAGATTCAGAGAGAAAGATGAGAATCGCACTTTCAAGGTTGTAAAAAGAAATTGAATGTACTAGCGACGTGACGTGTCAAATCCTAAAGTCAAAAAGTGCAGGTATGATGGAGATCCACTTAGCATCTTATCTGAATCAAATCATTTCAACTTTATTCCTGCCAAAATGAAAAAGTTTTATTTCCGTATGTCCTTAATTTTTCTCATTCTAACTTCATTAGTCAAGGGTGGAATTTTGTTGGTCAGAAATTTTTTCAAATCTTGCGCAAGTCAGCGTATTTCTATCAAAGGCTATGTAAATAACTTCCACGGAAATTTGATGCATATAATTTAATTTTGAAATGGCTGAAAATTGATCTTGTTTAATTAAAAATTCAACTACTTGGATAAAATTTGTTCTACTTTGTTGAACAATTTATTTTTTGTTTTAGGTTCATCTCTGATTGGAAATTAAACTATTCTGCTGAAAACTCTTTGTTTATTATTAAATTATTAACTGGGTGTGTAGTATTTTCATTTTTCATTGAAGATTTCTTTCTTGACTGTAACATCTACACTTGTTGAAAATTCATTTCTTATGTTGAAACTTGAACTGTTTTGTTGACAAAATTTTGTTAGTGTGAGCCCAGATTCTGAATTTAAATGTATTTAGAACAAGGACAAGTAAATATGAGGGAAATTTAGATAAATTTAGGATGCCAGAAAATATAAGGAGGAAATGGAACCAGATCCTTAAACCTAGAAGTAACTAGAGATTTGTGAAGCCCCATCACTGTCAGTTAGAGCGTAAAAACATGGCTATAATGAGATTTGACATGGAAGCACTTCACACGACACATAACCAGGGAGGGGTGGAAAAAACAGGGACAGAGGAAGGAGATCGAAAAGGGGTGAAAAAGGAGTGAAAGAGGGTGAGAAACCCTCTAACTCACTCTGACGGTCGCACGTGGTAGAATGACGGAATGAAGGGAGTAGAGGTAAAACGAGGCGAAGGGGTTTTGTGGTGCAAGAGTATCATTGAGATGTGCACATACGTACAATAATCTCGGTGTCACACTTTAGAACGGATACTTATGCATACGTCTAGTAAGGACGTGTCGGATGTCACGTGTTTCCCTGAACATTCTGCTCTTGTCATCAGTTTCGCCTCTAATTTCCGCCTAAGGGCTCTGGGATGAATCTTTGATTATAATTCTAGATTCCCATTTCCACGTAAGTCCTAGTTTTCGAATTTGATGTTCCAATTCAGTCCCTCTAATCTAGAAGATGGGTTACCCACAATTACACAACAAGAATGAAATTAGCTTTCATTGAAATACAATTATTCATATTTCCCGCTATAATTAGTTTGGAAATAAAGGTTATGTTTAAGTGTGATATTAGGCGTTTCAAGTTCCAAAATGCTGGCAATATGGCCACACACTGAGGGTCAAGCAGTGTAACCAATTGCACAGGACGAAAGCTACTTTTTAAAATACATGAAAATATCAATTTAGTCACTTATTCCAATGGATTAAAACAAGGCTGAAATTTCAAAAAATTTATAGTGAATTTTATGGAAAACCCTAAGTTCTTATTTTTTATATTTTTTCTCTAATTCTTGCTTATATAAAGAATGCATTCTGTAAGATTTATATAAGTCATATCATGTTTACCGACACGAGAGTTTTTTTTTTATTAATTTTTTGTTTGAAAAGGAAAATGATTAAGACCGCATGGAACTCAAAGGATGTCTTCCTTATACATGTAGAAACATAAATTTAAGTTTTAAAAATGCATATAATCTCTGCCGTACTCTTACACGAACTGGTGTATTTTGAAATTCTTTTCTTCTTTTTTAAAGATATTGAATTATTTAACAAAAATTAAGTTCTGTCCCATACATTTGGTGTTATTGTTTGACCCTCGATGTACAGACATTTTAGATTTGCCCTACTTACCCTGAAATACGTGATGATGACTTTGAGCTTATGGTGCGGAATTTAAATTTTGCTTCAAAATTGTGTATGTGATAAGAACTGCTTGTTCATACAGTTCTTGAAATTTTTTATTTTTCACTGAGAGCCACTGGCCATGAAATAGTAATGTACAGAAGCAAAAAGGAAAAAGATGTATGTGAAGAAGGTTTTGCTTAGAGTAATTGTATGCACGTTTTTTAATTTAAGTGACATATAATGTATGTAAAGGTTCTACTTGCAGACTCAGGGGTTCGCGATATAACGAGGAATAATTTAATTTTTGTCTACTTATTTTTTTTAATACATATAATGTTCATTCCTGACAGTAAAAAGCTGTGAAATTCTTTCGCAAATAGTCTTTTTTTCCATGCTTAAAAGGTTATAAGAGAAAGCACCTTTTTTCAGAATTATGAAATGATTATTTTCTGGACATCGTTTCATTTCCTTAATTTTATATCATAAATTACAAATCATTAAAGCTTTTCATTTTCCTAAATAGGTTACCGCGGTTAGTCAATACTGAATATAAAATAGGTATTACTTCTTTTTCATATAAAATTAAGGTTGCCTTAAAATACGGACAATTTAAACAGGATAATAGCTTCAGAAATAAAATTTGATATTTTGTCTCCGGAAATAAGGATATTATTTCTTTATGAGAAGCTCGAATTTAAACGACTTGAGTGGTACAAGGATGATATAAATCAGGAAGAATGGAGGAAAACGTCTGTTTAGAGATTTCTTAGAGGGATCTAGAGTCTAGATAAACGAGAATAGTTTAGAGTCCTTTTCATTATAATTGACCCTTTTACCCCGAGAATGACGAAGGAATATGTATCTGCTTTCCTCCCTCACTCGGAAATATTACTTGAGCAGATTTTTCTCTTAAGTGGGCTTTTATCGAAATTTCCAAGTCGGAAAAGCTCTGCTACATTCTCTGTGTGAATAAATTTCAATATTTCCATCCGCAAATTGTTATATCTGGTTTTAAAAGGAAAATATAGTCTCAAGAGTTGTTAATCAAAATGCTATTAAACTCTTCTAATTCAGAATATATCGTAGGTGGAAATTATTTTACAAATTGGAAATATTTTCAGAGAAAAAAAAACAGTTGGAATGAGAAATAAATCAAACCATTCAAGTTTTTAGGCGCTTTCCATTTTACAAAATTAAATGGTACAGTTTTTGTGCTTCCAGATTCATATTGTTAAATTTTAATGGAGAGTCAGAATTGTTTTAGCTGGAACTATTAAACTCCTAGCGGAAAATTATCCTCGGTTTGATTGTTAACGGTTTATCACGAATGATTTGAGGGAAATGAATTATGATGCAATGTACTATTTGCGCGAGTGGACAGATTCTGTTAGTAATAGTCTAGTGACTAGTGTATAATATGTTATTGCTTTGATATAACAGTGAATTATATTCAGGTTTTGAGCTTGCGGATTCTAAAGATCAATTCAAATTTAATTAGAGTTCCTTTAGATCCTATTAGGACTTAGTACATGTAGCCCCTTCTGTCATTGTTGGCGTTAGTCTAAGCTTAGAAGTCTAAACGCCTACGCATTACCTTCTGATAGTGGAATTTCAATTTCTATTAATCTTATGATAGCTGACATCTAGTAAAAAGTAACTTTATATTATTTTTGTGGGTTTAGATCTAAGTTGATTCATTGAAGCTTGAAGGATTTAAATTTGATTGCTTTTAGATTTTGTTTGTTTTTAATTTAAGGCTTCCTAATAAAAAAAACAGAAAAAATTGGAGAGTGCAATATTCAATTACGCGGGAAACTTGGAACACGAAAGTAGTCTCTGATTGTAATTGTACAATTTCACCTTACATTTGCTTGAGATTTACTTAAATGACTTAGCTAAAACAATCAAATATTTACTTAGCAAACGTAAATATTTAATTTATAGCGAAACCTAAGAAATGTTCTCACATTTACTTGACCGATTTCAAACTGAACAATTTGTTTAAATCAAACTTGTAAGCTAAAATAATTTTTCGGAAACGTTTATTTTAAAAAGATCCATTTTTTCGAAAACGGGTCGATACTGGAAAATAATGTTGTTAGCAAATTGATATTTATTCAATGGAATATCAGTAGCAAATTTTTTAGTAAAAAATGCCAACTTTGATAATCTCTTTGTAACTATAACCAATTTTTAAACAAAAAATCTTTAATGTCAGAAGTAATTACCCCGTTTCGTAAAGAGTTGCCGTATTCTATTTTATTGCTAGGATTTTTTTTTGTAAGTTGAAAGCAATAAAAATCGAATCTTTTTTATTAAAAGACTTGTAAATAGATTCGTTACGGACTTGTGAATTTTCTCTCTTTTACATTCAAAGGCGTGGTTAATTTGGAGTAATTGCAATTTCCAATCGAAAGTTTATACCGTGTTATATTTTAAAGCCTTTAATTAGAATGCTTTTAGATTTGAAGGATTTCCAGTTTAAATTCTTCTCTATTCTATTATAATGAGAATTTTTAAAGTATTTTTTCTACAAATTTAAATCACTATTTTCAATAGTCAGGCGTGGAGGACTTGATAAAAATTGTTACATGCAAATTTAAAGCTACAATACATTTTTCAAAACATAAAGTTTATTAGAATTTTAACTTAAACAGATATTTTTTGTAGTGTAGACTTTTATATTAAAGAACATATTCCCTAAATTATTTGATGTTGAATGCTTACTTCAGAGTAATTAAATACTGATTTGAAAACTACAGAGACAATTTAAATAAGCAAATGTCACTTCTTTACCCTTGGAATTTGGGGAAGGGATTGGACCTGGGAGGGGATTAATACGTCTGGCCGAATTTTTGGCTAGAAGTATTATGTCTGAGGGGAGAGACTGGACCCTGGCCAGGAACACTAGCCAGGCTCAATTCGAATCGCGATATTGTTATCGTTTCAATTACGAAAACCTTGGAAATTCGTGCAAGCTCTCGTCGGCGTATTGTAATCATGTCAATAGGAAGTTCCCGAAACTTCGGGGAGGGGGGGGGGGCAGACAGATTAACGAATCGATTCAGTCAATTTTTCTTCCTTTTATCTAACTTCCGCCGGGCGAATTTATTTAAATCCTTGATTTATAGGATTATCGATTCTTCAAAGTCCTCTTAAATTACCGCGGCAATTTATTTCCTTCTATGGTAGCTTTTTTATTGTAAATTCTTTTAGAGTTCTGACAATTAATGAAATTTGTATTGGATCTAGAAAAAAATATTCATAGCTCCAGATATCAATATAGTTTCAATTATAATAATTTGATGGGTGACTGATTCAATTAAATTTTCATCTACATAATCCAAATTCCTATCAAACAAAGAGCGATGGTCTTAGGAAAATATGTTTTATTCAGTGACGGGCTAGAAATGGGAAAATCAAGAACCTGTCCAGAGTGATATTCATTCCCAAGCGATTTCAAAGTGTAATTCCTTTAATTCAGCTTCTTGTGTTTTATCTATGTATAAGTGGAGCCTGAAAAGAGATCCATATTGCCGTTCTTCTCGACTTTTTGCTTTAAAACAATTAATCTTGAATATTTTAAAATCTTCCTATGTATAGGAAAGCTAAAAATTTAATATAAATGTAGAAATGACTAAGAAATTTTTCGAGGCTATCATAAATAGCCGTAGCTTATCCCAAAGATATTTTTTCAGTATTGGGTCAGTTATTTTGTATTAATATTTTTTTATTGGTCGCGACTATTCGCAGTCTTCTGAATCCCAATGGTCTGGACCGTGGTTGAATTATGGCCAAGAGCCAACCGGTCATCCCCTCTCGTGAAATCGAGTTCTTGTTCGTCATAATCCAAAGCTGGTCATGTTTCGTTCAGAATTGTTGCATCAGAATTTAAACTAAGAGGCCAAAAAAATTCAATCCATCTTAAATTGATGATATCTTGCCAGATTATGTTTGTTTGAATCGTTTTGGTAGCAGAAATAATTACTTTCTAAGGAGACTTGTGTCTCGCAAGAATAACATCGCGATCTCGTAAATTTACTAGGTAAAATAGTCGTAGTGTAACTTGATAATTGGACTCGGGCCAGCATCTTTCCTTCGTTACTTAGGCGTCTTCTTGTTTCAACTAAATTTGTTCTCGGTAGACGTTGCGGACGCCGATCTTTGTCCAAAGATACATGTGATAATTGCGAATCTTTCCCACAGAATGGTGCATCAGTTCTAAAATATTTGACTATTTTTGATTACAATAGAGTTTGCCAGTCAGCATTCTGTAAATAATAGTCAATTTTAAGTGGAGAAACGGAAATATTGTAATTTCAATTTCACGCTCTAATGGCCTTTAAATTCGAGGTTATGTTTGAGTTCGGCATTTAAATTTTAATGAAATTCTGGTGCGAAATTTAAATAAAAATATTTTCAATTTCAATATGTTTGAAATTTGTATCTATCAATGTCGACGTGAGGAGTTAATAATTTTGAAAAAAAATGTTGCAAAAGTCAGGGATATTCTATAAGAAGCACTCGAAATAAATGTCAAGAATGATAAACTTGAAATTTTACAATGTTAATTTGAAAATATTTTATTCCATTTATAAAAGATTCCTTGTTAAAGTTTTGAAATATTAATGTTCAGGAAAAATAAAAAATTGTTCAGATGAATTTTGAAATTGAAGTTTCCGGCCCCTATGATAAAATATTCTTGTTCGTAATTGATTTTCCTTTTATTTCTATTTCATTTTTTTTGCAATTGCTTCCTCCTGGCGACTATACTTGTAGTGAAAACTTATTGTTAGAAAATTCAACAATTTTATTGCAGTCATCTTTCTTGGTAGAAAACGAATCTTCTTGTTTGAAATTTCCTGGATTTTGTGTACGAATACAACTGTTTGGTTGAAAATTAAGTTTTTGGTTGAAGATTCATATTTGTGGGTTGGATATTCAACTGTTTTACAAACAAATCCTCTTTTGCCTTGAAATTTCAACCATTTGGATGAACTTTTTTTCTTTCTTGACTGAAAAGTATTTATTTGCTGAAAATTTGTCTGTTTAGTTGGAAATTTCCACTTTCGTGTTGAAGGTTGAACTACTTTCTTAACAAAAATTTTATTTAGATTCATCTCTGGTTAAAAATTAAGCTGTTCAGGAAATAAAGTCTACTTTTTAGTTGCAAACTTGCCTTTACTAGTTGTAAATTGAACTATTTGGTAAAAAATTAAACTAGTTTTTTGAAAATTGTATATTTTTTTAGCATTCAACTCTGGTTAACAATTACCTATTTTTTTAAAGATTCGTTGGTGTTTCTTTTGTAGAAATGTCAACTACATTTTAAGGTTAACTATTTTGTCGAAAATTGATCTTTTTCGTTAAAAATGGCACTATTTTGTTGATTTAATGTTGCTGTTAAAAGGTCATATTTTTTGGTTAACATAAATAAAAATTTAATTTCGTCTCAATTTGTATCGTTTTTTTCGTTTATGAAAGATTCTATCTACAAAATTTTATACAATTAGAATTCTGATTTTTGAATATTAATGCAATGGCCAGAAAAAATGAACAATTGGTCAGGCTAAAGTCAAAGAATTTGGAAAATGAAGTTTTTCAACCACCCTGTATTTAGATTCTCAGAGTAGTCCAAAGACTGCAATTAAAATCCTATTTTAAATCCCACCAAAGAAAGCCTTAACGCTACATTTAAACCGAACTTCAAACAAATCATGAACCGGACGGGAAATTTAAATTTTAAAAAACGATTTCCTTGGTTTAAACGATTCGAGCAATATTTTTATGTATATTCATATTCTTCACTTGAAATTTTCCATAGACAATTCAGGCATTATACATATGCGAAAATTTCTGCATAAACTGGAAGCTTAGTATCTTGGAAATTCTACGAAACTAGAAGCACTAAAAGTACTATAACGGAATCTACACGTAGAATTCGCAAACTGTAGCTGTATCGTTCTTGAAGATATTCTCAATTAACTGAAGTTGTTAGTTTCAAAACTTTAGAAACTAATAAATAATCCAGTTTATTACCACACTTCTAATTTTTCTCATTCTATAGACTCTTAATAATCTCTTTTCTGATTCAGATTTTTTCTTTTAGAGCATCCTTTTTCACAGTCAAATTAACTTTTAATTTGAAAGGATTCATAGCCTCTACATCAAAATAAAAGTTTTTTATTCACTGTAAATTTATCGTACAGCTACATTTCAGTGAATTATAGTCACTTATGTCACCCTTGATGGTGTGATGATATTTTTAATCGCCACACGCCCAACTGATTCTTGATAGTCTTATTATCTGTTAGGACCAGATGCTAACTTCGAAACCTTGATTAATTTTTCTCTAAATCTTTTTATTTCATATTTTTGCATAGATAAAATTATTTGAAGCACACCAAAAAGAAAAACATTTCTGAAATGATAAAAGAATTAATTAAAATTTGTAATTAATTTGTTAGAATATGTTTCGTTGAAATAATGAGAAACTATTTCAAATCTGAAACAAAGCTTATATTCTGTGTCAAATTCAAATGTTGAGCAGTGTGGGGTCATAAATTATATTTATAGAAATATCGTTTAAAGCCTTCGCTTGTGACTCGTTCTGTTGTTTGAGTTCGGAAATTGGTAGCAAATAATGTAAAACCACTTCGACCTAATTTAATTCTATCTTTGTCTCTTGGACAGGATTGAAATCACAAAATCCTCGCGAATCAAATTAAGCTTTTTATTTGGCAAGTGCATTCTCACGAGGCCTCTCATTCGTCGGGCTTTTAAATCAATATTGTGGCAGAATATTTGTCCACATTCATTCCTATTTTTGATCTGATCCCCGTTTTTAGTCTAGTTTAATTAATTAATCTCCTGGAAAAGTGATTAGCATCCCCGTTGAAATTGTATAAGAGATGTGAATTTAATTTTGCGGATCATTCAAAATCTGTAATTATTCTAGTTTCGAATGTGAAAGACCCAATTCGGAGCGAACGCTTAGACAACACTAGAGCAATTAATACCAGCCATAGTTGACGAAAGACCGGACGTCTCCTAAGTACTTATCTCGGTACAAAAGGAAATTCCAGAGTATGAGGAAAATACTAAATGAACTAAAGGTTGCCTTTGTTGGTCTGGGGTCTTGGAGAAAAAAGTTAAGGTAGTCGGCGATCAAACAGAGCGCTTGCCATTTCGATTTGACCAGAATGTGGACACAATCTATGTTTAGATGTGGCGCATACCTAATGCACCACTGAGTCTGTAGCTCTGACATTATCGCGGGGTCAGATCGTGTCAGAGAGAAGACTCGAGACCTGGCTCTGGACAGGAGTAACTACAGGGACACGTAAACCTAATTATAGTTTTGCGTGGCGGGGTTCCCGTCCGCGGTCTATCAACATTCGTCGAATCGCGACGGAAACCGTCACTGATACTAGTATCCACCAAAAAGAATTTCCCTGGACGCAAATTCTAGTAAATTTTCCAAAACCACAAAACTGCCGCTCGCATACATCAGCACTTCAATCTCTGTTGATTGTAAAAGATTAAATCAAGTATTCTGTATCTGGAGCGAAAATCGAGAAGTAAACATTCAAATTTCGCGCCAAATGTACTTTTTTGTTTTGTTTTAGAGGTTAAGCTGTAAGTGTAACCTAAGCGTTTTCAGCGCGAAGTTTTAATTTATTTCTTATTTCGATTAAAATGTTGTGTATACTTTAGTTAATTAAGAGATGTGCTTGAAGTTCCAAACTTTCAAACTAACGAAATTTCGTTGTGATGATTTTTTAAACCAGAAAAGTGCTTAAATGCTTGTTCATTTATATTGGGAACTAACTTATTATTAAAACAGATTTATAATGCATATTTTATATTGCAGTTAAAACAATATTTATGAGGAAAATAGAAATGGGGAAAAATATTTCGTTCATTTGAACGTTCGGAACTTCAGGTACATAATTAAGAGAACCTACTATTCCTATAATATGGTACAAGGCATACTATGTTTGATATTTTCTTAATGGCATGAAGAAAGCTCAAAGCAGCTCGAACAAATATTAATTTACTTGAAAGAGACCCCATCGTAGTTGATGTTAAGATCAAAGTACCTAGTTTCGTATTATTAATAACGCTTTATTTCTGAATGGTATTTTCTTTGTTTTCAGGAAGTCGGAAGTATCATTGGCAAGAAAGGAGAAATCGTCAAAAGGTTCCGCGAAGAGGTAAGTATCTTATTTTCCTACTACATAGATACGTTATTTTTTTAACTTTAATCGCAATGTTCTTTACTCCATCTGAATTGAAGACTGTTTATTATATTTCCAAAAGTTGTATAACGATCTTACACGTTTAATAACTAACATTTTCATTAAGAACTCGGGCATTTCAAAGGGCTTTTTCAAATTCATTCCCTTAGGAGTTTTGGACTACACCCTCTAAATTATGGAAGGGTATATACATCTTGAAAGGAAAAATTCTACCTTCAGTTGTTAGGCTTTGAAACTATTCTGAAAAGCAAAATCTGGAGTAAAAAATATGTATTATATTATTTTAAATTTTAATTATTCATTATAACGTTAGATTGATTATTTTAATAAAATAATCTATTTGATCATAAAAAATTCTAACTTCCACTAAATCATTGCTAATCGAATCTCTTGTATATTTAATTACTTTCATTTGATGTTAGGCAGCACAAACAAATGTTAATTCCATTATCATTATGGGAAGATTGTGTTTTATCCAGAAACGCCCTCTGAAATGTTTGACAAATTACGTGGGTGGATAAAGCACAGTATTCCGATAAGAATATTGAGATTAATGTTTTTCTGGTATTGTCTCAAATCGAATACAATTGTTAAGTGAAAGAAATTTTGAGAACCGGACGTTTTCAAGAAAATAAAAAAAGTTTCCGATTTCTTTTTATATACCTTTCAGAATAAATGGGCGGATAAAAAAGTCCTCAGGCATCGTGTATAAGCAATTAATAAAATCAGATCCCGAGAACCGACGATATAGTGGAACTTTTTTCCGAATATCAAATGTAGCTTATTTCATTACAGTAATAAATATGACGTTATAGTGATTTATCACTAAAAAATCATATAATATGCATGATTTAAAAAAAAAAATTGACGCATTCATTTGGAGCTTTTACATATTTAATTTGCTGTTCGTTGATCAGAAGTCCATGGAGTGAAATTGGGAATATGAAATATGCTATAATATACTTTTTCAAAATGTTGAAGCACGATAGCCTTCAAAACTCAGCTAATTTAATAAAAAATATAGCAGCCGAACTAGGCTGCGAACTGACAGAGAATTAATTTTTGACCGAGAATTTTAAAAAATGTTAGGAAAAAATCTGTAAGTTTAAGTTCAACTGTTTTTTTAAATGATCAGTTGAATGTTTATCTTTTTCAATTATGAAATCATTTAGTTTGCAATGCGTAATTCAAATATACCTGAAGTTCCGAACGTTCAAATGAACGAAATAATTTTCCACATTTCTATTTTTCGCATAAATATTGTTCCAACTGGAATTTGAAATGAGCATTACAATTATTTTCCAATATAAATAAACATTTAACACCTTTTTTGGATTACAAAATCATCAGTAACAAATTTCTTTCATTTGAACGTTCAGAACTTCAAGCACATTAATTCAAAAATCTTTCACTTAACAAATTTTTCATTTTGGATTTTAATTTCTGAATATACATTTTTCATTTAAAGAATTTTAAAATTCAGTTTTAAAGACTTCCAAAATTTTAAATTAGTGGCGTTTGAAATGAGTTCGAAATTGAAGAATTTTCAAATATTTAAAACTAAACATAGGGCGTTAAAATATTAATGGTTCTACTTGGAAACAAAAAATTTGCAAGTAAAATTGTTAAATTTTGATCTACAATAAATATTGTACATCTATCATTCCTAGAAAAAAATCGAGTGAGTTAAAGAGCTATTTATAGGGTCTAAAAAGATTAAAAATTAATTTCCAATTTGAAATTATTTCAAAAAATTTTAATGAAATGTCCTACGTATACCGACAAAATCTGGCCGTTTGTATACAAATTTCGGTATAAATAGCCTACGGTCTAATTTAAAGCAAAATATAGATTTTTGCAGATTTCGTAAAAAAATTTAGAATGTTTAAGAATTAGAAAGGCTTCAAAAGAATTAAAAAAATTTTCCATAATATTCCTAGGAAAATTGAAAATGATTTTTTATTTTGAAATATTAATCCTAAGAGTATATTTAAAAAGATTTCCGAAATTGTCAAAAATGAGTCAGGAAGAATTTAAGGAAATGTTTTTAATTTTGTAGGATTTAGCAAGAAAATCTTATGAAGAATTTGAATCATTTTGCAAGATGTTTCGAAGTTCTCAAAAAACTTAAATAATTTTTAATTGGTATAAATGTGAAACAACATGTAGATGTTTCAAGATTTAGAAATAAAATTTTAAAGCTTTTTAAGGACTTTTAAAATATTTAAATGAAACTAATTTAACTTATAATTTAAGAAGTTTTCAGTTTATAGCAAAAATGTAATCGTTCAGTGTTTGATATTTGTATCTTGAAATTGCTTAAGATGATTTTCAACTCAATTTTTATTACATCAAATGGAAAAAATGTTAGCTTCACAGAGTTTAGAGTTCAAATTTGTCACTTCACTGACCGTGAAAATTTTTTTTAATTTAGTTGAATTAATAAAAAAATTAATGCTTCTAAGAAGCTCTCTTCCGGTATAAGGCTTCTCAAAATGGAAATTATTGAGTTAATTTTGAAATTAAATCCATCGAATTCGAATTGTATTGTAGATGGATTTAGGTTCAAAACCTACTGAATAATTTCATTTATGAGAAATTTTACATTCGAAAAGAGCTTAATTTCTTCTTGACTTTAATACAACTTCGAAAAATGCAATGTTCTAAGCGTTACCAAGAAGCTACCCACTTCAAACTTGAAATTGGCAAAATTTTCGAATTATCTGATTTAAAAGTATTGTAATATAGATGCATCTAAATCCATAGTGTATTTTTTATTGCTCTCTAGTTTAAGAAATAACGTTAAGTGGAAATGCCTTGAAAAAAAGTAATGATAAAAAAATTTTTTTTTTTTTTCAGTCCGGCGCGAAGATTTTGATCTCTGACGGTACGTGTCCAGAGAGAATAGTTACAGTAACAGGGCCCACTAACTCAATCTTCAAGGCATTCACGTTGATATGCAAGAAGTTTGAGGAATGGTGCTCGCAGTTCCACGATATCCAAGGTGGTGGAGCTGGAGGTGGTGGTGGTGTACCAAGGCCACCTATCACCCTGAGACTGATCGTGCCAGCGTCCCAGTGCGGTTCGCTCATCGGCAAAGGTGGATCCAAAATCAAGGAAATCAGAGAAGTGACGGGTGCGTCGATTCAGGTCGCTTCGGAGATGCTGCCCAATTCAACAGAGCGAGCAGTCACCATATCTGGCACCAGCGAGGCGATCACGCAGTGCATATATCACATATGCTGCGTCATGCTAGAGGTACGTCGTCGTAACATTGCGACGCGAAGCGACAACCGCATCGAAGCACAGGATGGCACAGTAATGGTGATCCGAGGGGTTTTCCGACGTATGCTACGTACGAGTCCGTAACCACGATTCTTCTCGACCCCGTAGAAAAACAAAATTATACTTGACAAACGATCCCTTCTATCCATCCAGCACTGAAGTTCCAATGCAACAGCATTCTGTCTAGCATTAAATTCCAGTTGCAGCATTTTCTTCTTCAGTGTTGGATCAATTTTTCGGCAGTGTTTCCCCAACTTTATAGAGATCTAAAGTACGAAAAAGTATCGCGATTGTTTTTACAGATATTGGAAACCAGGAATTGAAAAGTTGAAAGACTTTTGAGAGTTGTTGAATGTTTGGGAAACACTGGCTTGAGCAAACAAAACACTGGCGTGTGATCCCAATCCCCGTAGATTTAGAAACGACGCTTGAACGAACTTGTTCTCCTTTGCAAACGGTGTGTTATATCTATTTTTCTTGTTCTGTCTCTCTTTTTTCTACCCAGAATTCCCCTATTGAATGACTCGGTAGAGAGCAGTACCTAGCATATGGCTTTATACCCCTCGTACAACCATTACTGCAGCCTGCCAACCCTTAATCCTTACACGCGTGAAGACTCTGCACACGACGAACCTATCAGACGATAAAAGTGAAAAAGACGCTCGCGGTCTTTTAATTGTCTCCAAGGCCTCCCTCGAGACGTGCTTCTGCATAAACTTTCGCTTAAGAATTCTTAATTGGCATTGCTTTTTTTTAACTCATTAATTACTCTCAATTTGAGGTAGGACACTTTCAGGCCTCGAACACACCACACTATTCACACTATTTGGCTTTTTTTATAGTGATAATCGAACATGCTAAATTAAAGTTTAAAACCTCCTCTTTCAAATGAGACCAAGAATATCACTCGACCAACCAATTTGCATCTTGGACGCACTTTCACTTTTTTCATGATAGTTTGAGAACCAGGGAATGTATTTCAGTATGTTCTTCATCTCATTTTAAAGAGAATATTTTAAACTTCAATTCAGGAAAGTTTCGATTTTTTTCAATTAAATTCCCTGAAGCATGCAGAAAGTGCCCTGTAGTTGAATTTTCAACCAAGAAAGATGAATTTTAAATAAAAAGCAGTTGAATAGAACCATAGATGACGAAGTTTCAACAAAATAGTTGAATACTGAACCAAAACACATTGATGGTCAATAAGACAATTGCATTTTTAACAAAGAAAATTAATTATGGATATGACACTAGTTAAATTTTCATGGAACAGAATTAATGTTCAATTTAAAAAAAAAAAAAACGTATTTGTTACACTTTCAAGCCAACGGCGATTTTTCTACTACATTGTTGCATTTTTCAAGCTAAAAAGACGATTTTTGTACCAAACAGTTCAATTTTTCAACCCAAGGCTGTGCATTTTTAACACCTCGGTTAAATTGTAATTTAAAAAAATTAATCTGTAACAAAAAAAAAAACAATTTCCATATAAAATTATCAATTTTTAACAAAAACTGTAATAGTTAATATTAAAATAATATATTTTAATGTGGCATAAAAAACAGTTGTATTCAGTCAGCAAAAACAAATTTTCAGCAAAATTCTGGAATCTTTAACTAAAACAGATATATTTTTAACCAAACAGTTTCATTTTTAACAAGAAAAAAATGAATTTTTATCAAAAAGTTAATTTTCAACCGAAACAGAATAGTTTCTAACCAGGCGTTGAATTTAAAAAAAAGGTGATATTCCTATAGAAAGATAAAATTTTCAACAAAATAATTGAATTGTCGAACAATAAATATGATCTTTTTAAAAAAAATGGTTGAATTTGTAATAATAAATTAAATATTAGACTTTTAAACAGAAATTAATAAACTTTCAAATTTTTAACACTGTTTACACTATTTTTAATCCCTAAAGTCAGCCCGAGGCCTGCACTTTTTATTCTGAAAAGTTTTATTCGTATTTTTTTTCTGGTTCCTGAAGGAAACGGGTTGAAACGAGATTCAGGAGAAAATTTAATTTTGAAAGGGTTTTACACTTTAGTATTTCTCGATTTTTTAATACAAGTATTCATGGGCAGTAAAGTCTGACTTATGACTTTCGAACAAACTCCCTGCTCATTGATATTCTTCGGAGATGGTGCGGAATAGTGCAGAGTCTGCTTATCCCCAAACCACGATCGCTGCGTCGTATCTATTCGAGATCGAATGAAAACTTTATTATTTTCTCTTTTGCAAAGAATACAATATCCATGCAACTTACGGCCCGATACCGTATTTTACTCCACCCTCACTCGAAAGCACAAACTCCATCTAACGTTATTTATATGAAGGGAAAGTTTCGAGTAATTTAACTAAAGGAGAGAATGGTGCATTTTTATATTTTCGAAATGGTCTATTGTTATAAAGATATTGTTTCAAAATAGATAGTTAATGCTACTTGATTTGCTGCATAATACTTGATTTATGTCTGTAATCAAAATCTTACATAACTTTAGATAGCGTGTTTTGGACTTTTCTCTTCGAGTCGAGAAACCCATCAGCCATCTAAACTGGAAACTAATTAAAAACAAAAGTTCATAAATTCGAAACGTCTTTACTATTTTAATCACTTTCCAAGAACTAAAAAGAGACCATTACAGAAGTCAATTTTCTTTTAAAGATAAACACATTAATATTCAGAGTTGTGTCTTGTTTACCTGAAAGTTTGCAACATCAAGATATTGTCAAAGATGCTGATGGGTCGTTTTCAAAGTTACAGAGATTTCACGCTCTAAAATTTTAGTAAACTTGTTTTTGAGAAAGGAAATTATTAATGAAAAGGAAAATTATAGTAATGCAAGGAAAATCAGCGTGAAATTTTGTAAATTTGCATGAGACGTCAAACGTTTGCCCAGTACACAATTTCCCCAATGAATCAAACAATGAACATTCATGATTTAGATTTTTCCCATTTACATTGTTAGATTCACAGCGGCAACGTTGGATGAATTGAATTCTACCACGTTGTCGCTAATAATCATCTGCCCACAATCTACCTCTCATTCGCAGACTTGAAAGTCATAAACCAACGCACATCGATTCTTCCGAAATAACATGCCACATAATCGTGTTACTCTTACTAATGGAATCTGTTACTGCTAATGAAACTCGATGAACGCTGGTTTGCTTCTTTCATTGTGGAGAGAAATCGATTGGAATTATCTTCCCTATTTCTGGTGTTTGATTATCAATTACGATCGTTTCTGATCCCTCAGAGAACTTCTTCCATGTCAG
This sequence comes from Belonocnema kinseyi, assembly GCF_010883055.1. Classification (NCBI taxonomy): domain Eukaryota; kingdom Metazoa; phylum Arthropoda; class Insecta; order Hymenoptera; family Cynipidae; genus Belonocnema; species Belonocnema kinseyi. The sequence continues at coordinate 85,033,023 of NC_046660.1, forward strand.
GTCCTCGTTAATTTCAAATATTAGATTGAGAAAGGATTGTTTTTAAATATATAAATGTCGGAAAAGGTTTTAAAAAAGTAAAAGCATTACCTTTCCTGAAGTGCGTCTCTAGCTAATTGAGAATTTTTGAGATCTTGATTGAAGAGGTTCTTTGGCATGAGACTTGGCCTAAATAGAATAATAAGATTTTTGATAGTGATAATTAATGAATGAATGTTATAATAATTTATAATAATGCTTGTTATGTTTTCTGTTTCAGTCCCCTCCCAAAGGTGCCACGATCCCTTATCGCCCCAAACCCCAAGTTGGTGGGCCAGTGATCCTGGCTGGTGGGCAAGCCTTCACCATCCAGGGTAATTACGCGGTGCCCGCCCACTCGGACGTAAGTACAGTAATGCAAATGCAAATGCCCACTGTCCCCGCTATGGGGCACGCTCACCCACCCTCGCTGAACAGCCATAATTTGACAGCCTCGCCCTTCGCGGCTCATCACCCCTCCTCGCCCTTTGCCGCTTCTAACGGGCATCCCTTCCTACCGGCCCATCTTAATCCCCATCATCCCCTTCAACCCCTACACGCCAACGTGGCAGGCCTCGCCGACCCCCTGCTGAAGAGTGGACACTTGCAGGCAGCCCTCCCGCCCGCACACCTCGTGGCAGACGTCGTAAGTCTTTTGTTTTTCGTGATCCACCCCCTCCCAACCACAAGCCCAAAACCACCCGAGTCTCACTCTCAGAAACATGTAAGTCCAAGCAAACACGTGAGAGTACCGTGTCCATTCCACCCCTCCAGTCTTTGTTCTTCAGACCAAAAAAAAAAACCCACGCGAATTTGCCAAACCCAAAAACAGCTCGGTTTTTTGTTCATTTTTACAATCACTAACAAGGGGAGTGCCAGCTGGTGTGTTTGTGTTTTTTTTTCATTTGGGTTTATAATTTTTGTAAATGAAGTTTATGGAGCCAAAGTAAAATTCTCTGAAATTCCTAGAATACAGTTTTTGTCATCGACCGAATAGCTCAGGTGGTAGCGTCGGGTTTGTAGCCAGAAGGTTGCGGGCTCGACTCTTCCTGTCAACTTTGCATGATGGTAGTTTTTTCTCCAAACCTTTTTTTTTTAATAATCAAATGATTTATTTATAATGTAAAAGCATTCACATTTTTAAAAAAGAGAATGGAAGTTTCATTCATCCAACATAAATGTTTTTGCGACAATAGTTCGAAAAGCAAGTTTTTTTAATGAAATGAAGCATTCAAAATGTTTATTTGTGCATAATTTAAAATAATTGTGAATAAGCTACTCGAACTGTTGGAAACTATAGTTTTCTAGCCCATAAGACCAACGGTGCAAGCTTCTACAATTGTTTTTCTCGAAACTGATAAATATTGGATACTAAAAATTTCCCAATTTTACTTCGTGGTCATGATCTTTATTCGCAAACATGAATCCAAACAAAAAAAAACACTACCTAGAACTTTCATTGTAAGGCCCTATTTTTAAATAGAAACTTTTTTAATTGAAAGATAATTTGAATTTCTTGCCTTTCGGTTTCGAACGCTCCGAGAGGCGACCCTGAAAGCATTAGACACAGCAAGAGTCCTGAGTTTTAATTGTAAACTTTTGACTTGCATTTTATTGAAAGTTATTGAAGATTTAGCTATAAATCATACATATTATTTACTTAGGAAATCTCGTAAATATGTAATTTACAAATTAAGTCTACAATAAATTGCTAGCAAATGCAGGTTAAATTTGTACGATTCAGATAATTGGAAAGACTCTTGGATCTGTTGCTTTCAGCGCCGCCTCTTGGAACTTTCTGGTCCGAAATTAGATATTTTCACGTCTACCACCAGCGAACTTCACTTAGTTGAGTGCTGAGGGGAAACAAATGGACTACATTAATGTGTTTCAATCCATTTTTGCCCTATTTTGCTAATATCTTCATAATAACTAATTTTTTCTGTAAAAAAATACTTGAAAAAAGTTTGTTTTATTTGTAAGAACTATTTAATGAAATAATAAAATGATAATACTTATTATTCATCACAATGATATTACAAAAATAAAGTTTTGTCGGATGTATTGGGTTAACTGTTTTCCCTTCAGCATTCAACAATGTGAAGTTAACTGGCGGTTGAAGTGAAAATTCCTAATTGGTTTCATTGGTCATAAAGCTACGAATGACCTAGGTGTGAACTCAAAAAAAAAAAAAATGCAGGCATTTTTTTAGATTTGTGAATTTCTCTTCTTATTTAAAAGAAGTTCTATTATTAAATTACTAATGATCAGAAAGCGAATAAATTTGTCAATGTGTCTCTAATAAATCTTGAAACTCGATTCAAAGTCTGATTTGAAATTGGGATTCGAATCGTTCAAATCCAGCACTAGATTTTAATTCGCGAACGAAATGAAATGTAGCCAGGAACTTTTTCGATGTCTTTATTGAGAGCTGAGTGCGGCGATATCGCGTGGGATGTCCCTAGTGGATTGAGATGGCCCGTGGTTCAAGTGGCCATCTCTTCTTCAAACCCTCTCGACCCCCCCAAACCCAAATACCACCTTGTTTACGTATACAACACAACCCCCGAAACTGTCCTGCTTTTTAACTCAATAACCCACCGATTTAGAGGAAATCGTCCCGAAATGCGACGATTTATCTCTCTTGAATATCTACTTATGTCATACTTTTAAAAATTATTTATTATCTGGAAATCGTCGCCTTCTCGGAAGATGCCTGAGCCACTCTACCTGTCCACTAATCGCTCTCCTCTATAATCGCGTAAAATCTCAAGCCCGATCACTGGAAACGGATTGCGGTTGTGACACTATTTCGCAACTCTTTCTATTACTTCAGGGGGAACTCTCTTTTTAATTTCAATTTAACTCTCTTCCATAATTCGGGCTTGATTAGTCGATTTAAATTACGCAGAGATTTTTTTAGGTTTGTGTTTTTTTTTTAAATACTCAATACTATCTCTATTTAAAATAGATAAGTCATAAAAGAAACTTTGTGATTTAAGAATAAAACGAAGTGTCACGTCGGAATCTGTTAGTGTTGAGATAGTATTTTTACTTTGCTGTAACTCTTTATGTGTCCGCACGAATTTAAATGTTTTCTAAGCGCCTCTTTCTGTTTTCACATGTTGTATCGTAGCTAATACCCATTGTGTTAGTCACATACAAACATGACTAACCTTCCTAAAGCTAGAGTTGTCCTCTTAGAAAAAACCTGCTCGTTCTATCAAAATGGGCAGATGAATCCGATGCATGGTAGGGAAAGAATGCAAGAAAAATGCGACCGCGATAAGCACGCCAAGTTGAAATGCGAGCAGCCAGACCGAGTACCTGCCTATTTTTATTATCCTCCAATCACCAATCAGCTTCTTTTTTTTCGCTCTTCCCTTTTACCATTTACTCTTTTCTATTTTCTTTTTTTTTCTTTCTTTTTTTCTTGTCATTCACGAAAGAAGAATGCAGCACGACCCATTCGAAGCTTTTCTCTCACTCTCTTTTTTTGCCTTCCTTCCGTTCATTTGCCTCTGACGAAAGAGGTGCACATTTATCGCTGGAAAGTGTCGCGTCGCTGCTCTTAGGCATAAAAGATTCGGAAAGAAATGGTCCGGGTCTCTGCTTTTGATGAGACTGCGATTGCTCGTTGTAACTACTAATACAAATCGATTTTACGAGATATTAATAGTAGAACTGAGACAAGGTTTATTAATTTAATGAGTCGCTAGCTTCCCCCAAATCGAAGAAGCTCGGGTTGTCGATAAATGTATTCCTGGAATGCCGAGATTAATGGTTTTAATCGGATTTTAAATTTTCAACAAAGATTTTGTACTGTATCCTTATTTATAAACTTCAAGATTGCTACATTGGGGAATGTAGATTCAAGAATTTGTGCATTTCCGTTATTTTTAAATTTTGATAGTTTTAGATAGAACCATTCCAAGGATCACAGTCTTAACCATGCGTTTCCGCTTTCTTTCCTTATTCTGGAAAAACTTCACCTTTTCTCTTTCTATATACGATATTTGAACTATGCGGGAAATTCTCTGAAATTAATAAATGTACGTAAGAACTAAAAAAAACATGGTTCGATTTATACGTCTAAAAAACAAGTACTGAAAGTTATTTTTTGTAACTTATAAAATTATCTGTCATAATTAATGATGATAATTTAAATTAAATGTTTGGTTTTAAAATATGTTCAAAATCTTAAAATCGGAGACAGAAGTCGTTCAATAGAAATTTGGAACAATTTATTTATTTATTTGTTAATTTTAATATATATATATATATATAAACCATTAGAAGGTGGACAATTTTTCATTGAAATTTACAAAGTGAAACATTTAGAAATATAATATTCCAAGTTTAAAATCTTCCAACTTAAACAATTTAAAGGAAAATATTGTAAATGGAGCCACTTTGATTTTAAAGTTTTATAGTACTCATTAGCAATCTCAAATTTTATTTTTAAATGCTGCTAATAAAAAATTTACAAATGTTTATTTGACCAATTTCAAACTAAACTATTTAGGATTTAAATAAATTTTAAAGGAGACATTTTAGGAGAAATGTCTATTCTACCACTTGGAATATCACAGTCTATAATGCAATTGAAAATAAGTTCGATTTCAAATTTATTACGTTACATATTATTATAATATTCGAAACTAAACAATTTGGAAAAAAGTTGTTTGAAATTACTTAAAATTAAAATAAGTTAACTTTTAATTTAAAAAACATTCGGATAGAAAAAAAAACGTATTAAATATTTAAAAAATGTTCTGATTCATTCCTCAATTTAGAGCATTAAAAATGATAACCAGGATTTAAATTTGTAACCAGAAATCTTTAAACTGTTCGATTTATAAAAGTTTAAGCATGAAAATGGTGTAATTTAACGGCATTTAATTCAAATTTGTTTAATTAAAACGTTTTGAAAGCTTTCATTTTATACTTGTAAGTTATTGGGCGTTTAAATCAAACATTTTGGAATTAAGCCTTTTAAGCTCCAATTTGAAAAGTTTAATATTCAAAGAAGTTCTACTTTGTGTGATTTAATTTTTAGTTCAATTTTGAAAATTCAGAATAATTTTTTTTTTACATTTTTTATCGGAGTTTTTCATTTCAGCGAAAGGGAATTATTTAAAAATATAAAATTTCGTAAAGTCTGTTTCTACTACTCCACGTGTAAATATAAAGGTTTTGATCGTTTCCACTTTTGCGCTGTGATCTCTGCCATTCAAATTTCAAGTTATTTCAAGTTTTATTTATTTACTATATTTTCAGAGTAAAATTGAGTTTTAGATTTTATAAGGCCTTATAAAAAATTTGATTGTTGTTATTTACAGATTTTAAGTTTTTACATATTAGTTTAATTTAATAAGGTTCTGATTTTGAAATACAAATTTTAGACTAATGAAAATTTATTTAAACTAGACATTTTGAAATTTAAAAGTATTTTACAAAGCAATTTTTACAAAGACAATTCTAAATTAAAAGTTCTATAAAATCAAAAATTGATGGCATTAGAAATATTTATAGTTTTAAATATTTCAAATATTTGCATTGACAGTGTGGAAAAATCAGCGAATTTGGACGCAACCCTGAACTTAAATTAATAAACCAACTGAAATTTGTAATATTTTAAATCTTCTGACGATAGATGGAACCTCTATTCCGTCGAGTTGACTCTCTGGGCCACTATTGCTTACAGGATATAATACAATTAATCCTAAACTGCATCTTTCCTGTCATGCGTTCGATCAATCTGTTCGTAACCCTCGGTCGTCGTCGTCTCATTGATGCTCGTCATTTAATTGTACCACTTTCTTCGCCCAGGAAGCTGGAACAATACCAAAGTTTATTCTAAAAATTCAACGGGAATTCTCAAGTTAAAAAGAAAAATTTTGTTTTCTTCAAACAATTTGTTTTCCTCTCCCGAAAGATTATGAAATAAATATTAATAAATTGAGTCGATCATCGTTGAGAATTTGACCCTTTCGGATGAAAATTCCCTCCTTTAAGGGCATGTGACACAGCTAAATACCTATATTACCGACCACAGTTTTTCAGTTCACTGAATATTTTTTTAAACCTAAGAACTTTTTTTGTAAATAAAATATCGAGGTGAAACTTTGGGAAATGTATAAGAGTACAATAAAGTACGCTTAGGTACTGCATTTTGGTAGGAACTTCACTGAAAATTATTTCATCTTTTTTCTGAACCTCAACATTTTTTGAACGTTCGAAC